>NC_136264.1:36603716-36706216 GCF_964187855.1 Myxine glutinosa | reverse complement strand
AGGAGCGGTGAGATGCGAAACGCTCCAAGCCAAAGAGGAGAGGTACTCGGCAAGGAAACCAGCTTTGGAGAGACGCGCTGAAAGGAGGGAGACGGCCCCACCCCAAGAAAAGGAGCAGGTGTGCCGAACCAGCGCGTGACGTCTACTGCAGCGGATACACGACAGAGGGTTTCCCGCCAAAACCGCGAGGAATTGCGAACTGCGGCCTCCCGACCTTGCCTCCCTCTCAAGCAATCCATCTCAAGCCTTACCTGCCCACATTATCCCCTGTGTAAGTGTGAACGTCCTGTCCTGCTCGTTGTCTTGGGGCTAAGTAAAAATGAATAGTGTAAGTTAACGATTCGCTGTGTTACTGCTTCTTCCATCCATTGCTTGTGTGTGTATAATAAAATCTGTTCTTCCTCCGTATTCTTCTTCTTCTTCTTTTTCATTCTCTTTCGGTCGCTTTAGAGATTTCCCGATTGAATATCTGTGGGGCGATCTGGTCAACGTCGGGTGGAATCGGGTTTTAATCGGGGAGTAACTGTTCGGACGCGGTTAAATACACCACCGCTCGGTCAATATAACATCTAAAACCCGCGTCTGTAACAATATATATATATATATATATATATATATATATATATATACCTGTCATTAATGTCATTAATAATATAGTTAATATATATGTCATTTATATATATATATATATATATATATATATATATATATATATATATATATATATATATATATATATATATATATTGTTACCGGTCGCGGACAGATGTTATATCGACCGAGCGGTGGTGTATTACCGCGACCTAACAGGATCCCCGACTCACCCGATTCACCCAGACGTTGGCCGGATCGCACCGCAGCTAGTCAATAGGGAAAAGACAAAGGCGACACGGATGTGAAGAAGAAGAAGAAGAAGACAAAAAGGTTGGAAATACTACTGAATTTATTGACTATTTACACACATAAGCAAAAAGAAAGCAGTCACGTTTATTTACAAGCACATAAGACGCAGGTGACACAGGGAAAATACTAGCTTATACAGACTTAATTAACCCAGGACAGAACAAACAGAACAACTCACGTACCCAAGAAGGGTGGAAAGGCAGGAGGTGGATGGCTGGAGGGAGAGGAAAGTCCAAGGGGGTCCTGCAGCTCAACCGGCGCGTTTAGCAGCCGCCGTTCCTTTACGGCCCTGCTCCAAACCGCCGTTCCTTTACGGCCCTGCTCCAAACCGCCGTTCAGGCCTCCACGCTGCTGTTGTGGCTGCTGTGTATGTCGCGTGCTTTGCCAGGCCTTGTCCGACTTGTCTGGTCCAAACCCTCAACTCGTTCTTGGTCCACTCACTCTTTACCACCGACTCCTCACCGCAACCAACGCAACCAACTGACCACCACCACCGACTCTCTCTCTTGGTGACCGACTCAACCAACTGACCACCGACTCCACTGACTGACTGACTCCTCACGACTCTCCCCTGGCAACCGACTCACGACTCACTTGCATGGGCGCTTTTATAACGCCTCCGGCGATTAAGCCGCCGGCCTTCAGGACACGCCCATCGGGGTGCTCACCTCGGCCCTGGTTGGTCGCGCGACCCTCTGGCTCCGCCCTTGATGACGACGGGCGGGCACGCCTTTCTTCTCCGATTCGAGCACATGGTCAATGGTGGTTATTGGAGGGGAGGTAATTCGGCAATCGAGGCCCGGCAATGACGGAAGGGGGTGTAAAAGGAAATGGAGATTTTGGGGGTGGGAAGGAAAGGGGATCTATTCTCTTTCACTGGTGCAATGGAGTACTTTAATTAATGGGAGACACAGCCTTACTCTAAAACACAGAATAAGATAACTATCAACAGGGGTATTCTATTATTTGGCTGATGTGTATGCTTGTGGACTAATTATGGGATGCCCTTTCACC
Source organism: Myxine glutinosa (assembly GCF_964187855.1). Classification (NCBI taxonomy): domain Eukaryota; kingdom Metazoa; phylum Chordata; class Myxini; order Myxiniformes; family Myxinidae; genus Myxine; species Myxine glutinosa. Next base: position 36,704,299 of record NC_136264.1, on the reverse strand, counting down.
TTAACACAGCTCCGGAGGTAGGGGGGCGCAGAATAAACAATAATAATAATAGTACAGCACACAATCAAAAAATATACAGTCCTCATCTCCGCAACAATATATATTGTTGCGGATATGAGGACTGTATTTTTTTGATTGTGTGTATTATTATTATTGTTATTATTATTCTGCGCCTCCTGCCTCCGGAGCTGTGTAAAGGTCAAAGGGCGTCCCATAATGAGTCCATAAAGCATCCACACCACAGCCAATCATAGAATACCCCTGTTCGATAGCTTATATCTTATTCTGTGTTTTAGGGTAAGGCTGTGTCTCCCATTAATTGAAATACTCCATTGCACCAGTGAAAGAGATAGATTCCCTTCATTCCCACTCCCAAAACTTCCATTCCCCCTTTTCGTCAATTGTCATTCGCATTGCCAACTGCATTTTGGGCGGTTTTCTCTTCATCCGCCATTGACCACGAGGCAGGGTTGGGGAAGAAAGGCGGGTCCCCACCTCGTCATAGAGGGTAGAAGTGAGTCAGCCCCACTCAACCAACCACGAACAAGGGGTTGGACTTGGAGAGGGTGTGGAAAGAAACATCGAGGAGGTTCGCGAAGGTTGAGGGGCGGGGCCTATATAACCCGCAGGCAGGGCGTTTCCCAAGCGGCAGACGGGAGAAGAGCTTTTGACGACAGAGAGACGAGAAGAAGTCCAGGGTTGAACTGCAGCTCGAGCCACCGAAACTGCACTTGCTGCAGCTCGAGCCACTGAAACTGCATTTGCTGCAGCTGGAGCCACCGAAACTGCAGCCACAGCAGCGTGAGGCCTGGACGGCAGTTTGGAGCAGGGCCGCGAAGGAGCGGCGGCTGCCCACGAGTCGATCAGCTGCAGGACCAGTTGGACCTCCCTATCCCGCAAGCCATCCATCACCTGCCATCCCTATCATCATTCCCCGCGTAAGTCTGTCCGTGTTTGTTCTGTCCCTGGGTTAATTAAGACTGTAGGTAAGCTAGTGTTGCACTGTGTATCTAATCTCGTCTGTAAATAAACGTGACTACTTTCTTCTTGATTATATGTGTAAATAATAAATCCAATTACTCTTCTGTACGTCTCCTCGTCTTATTCCTTTTCCTCTTTGTATTCGGTCGCTTTAGAGTTTTCCCGATTGAATAGCGGTCGCGCGATCCGGCCAAAGTTTGGGGCAAATCGGGTATTAGTCGGGGAATAACTGTTCGGTCGCGGTAATACCAACCGCTCGGTAAATAACATCTTTAACCGCGTCCCAAACAATTGGTGTCAGGAGTGGGATACGAGGCCCGAAGCGCGCTTAACGCGCTCAAAATTACGAGCTGCTGAAAATTTGTGTTTTAATGAAAAAACCCGAATTTTGAAATCGCGCCATGGCTGGTCAAGGCGATCGGATGCCGGTGGGTGAGCTAGAGATAGACGGGGTGGAATCGACCCAGGACCTCGGGGAAATGTCTATGGAGGATGTGGTTGAGGGGGTATCAGACGCGCAAAATGGCGCTCTCGCGCTCGAGGTATCAGGCGCGCAAAATGGCGCCTTTGCGCACGCGGTTACAGCGGCACCAAATCTAGCCGCGCCCGTGACCGTAGCAGCGCCGCTGGGGAATTCGGACCTTTTTATGTTACAAATGGGGGCCCTTATGGACAGGCTAGAAGCAAAAATGGATGCTTAGGGTGAGCGAATGGGACAAATGGGGAACCGGATGGATGCTCAGAGTGAGCAAATGAGGGCTCAGAGTGACCAAATGGGGGTAATGAGGGATGAAGTGAGGGCTGATAGTGAGCGATTGGGGGGAGAAATGGGGGGCAAAATGGGAGAAATGGGGGGAAAAATGGGAGAAATGGGGGAACGGCTAGAAGCTAAATTTGAGGGGTTAGACAACGGGATAAAAGAGGTAAAGAATGGGTTAACAGGGGTGGAAAATAGAATGGCTGCCCAGGAGAATCAGTTAGAGGGGGCGAAAAATGGGTTAATGGGGTTAGAAAATAGGATGGAAGACAAATTGCGGGAAATTATATCTCCCTAATTTGCATCATTTCGGTGCAAATCTTTCATACCTGTATTGAAAATCGTGTTAATTCGTGTCGTGTCTTGAGGCCTTGTACAGTGTGCAATGTACAACCTTGAGGCTTTGTTTTTCTCAGCGGTCCGTCGTTTGTGATCCAATAACTTTCGTTCTCTGTATTCCCAGTCTTTTCACCCATAGCCTACTTCCTTGTGTAAATCTCAACTCAAAAAAAAACAAACAACAAAAAAAACAAAACATTTCCTTCTCTGTTCTCATTCGTTTATTCATTCTTATTCGTTCGTTCGTTCTTCGACCACGTGTTTCTCCCCCATTTCCCCAGATAGTTTTCACTCATTAACCTTCAATGTTTACACTTTCCCCTCAAGTTATGTATTCCGTCATATTTTATAACACCTTTTTCTTCTTCTTCTTTAAAAGGCTGCTTTCGACTTGCTCACCAAATCAATTCATCCCCAAAAAAAATCCATCTCCCATAGTGCCTTTTTTCTACATTCCCTAAACTCTCCTGCACTCCATCCTCCATCCAGCGTCCTTAAACGTATTTTTAACTCGAAGGTCACAAGAAACTCATTTTGCAATAAATGTTCGTTTCCCATAAATCGTACACTTTCAAAAATCCAATCTCACCCCTCCCCTCCAAATCTTCCCCATAACCCCTCCCCTCCAAATCTTCCCCATCACCCCTCCCCTCCAAATCTTCCCCATCACCCATCCCTTTCAAATCTCCCCCCTTGCCCCCTCCCTCCTAAACTACCCCCTCACCCCTCCCCGCCAAGACGCCCCCTCGCCCCTCCCCTCCTAGACTCCTGCCTCACCCCTCCCCTCCAAATCTCCCCCATATCCCATCCCTTTCAAATCCCTCCCCTTGTCCCTTCCCTCCCAAACTCCTCCCTCACCCCTCCCCTTCAAATCTCCCCACCCTCATTGCTTCTCAATTTCCCCCCTCTCACTCCCCCTCCTCAAAGCGGCCTCCCCGCTTCTTCCCCCTTCAAACTCTCACCTCCATCTCCCCCAACCTTCTGCCTCGCTCTTCCCCCTCCTCAAATAACACCTCATTGTGGCTCACCCAATCACCATCAAACCTTTTGTCTGCCCCATCCTTCCCTTTCTCCGAGCTATTCTGAAATCTCTGACACACCTTCAACAGCTCTCCCTACCTCTTCCACCTCTTCCACAGCTTACCCTACCCCTCCTCCCCCCTGTTCTGTATCTGATGCTCCCCCTTCCTCTTCATTAACGGTATGGACCTCAAACATCCGGGGCCTTCGTTCAAACTTAACTGATCTCTCCATACAGGTTGCTTCTGTCAAACCAGACGTGATCTGCTTAACAGAAACTTTCCTCCTTTATGATGTCTCTGATTCCATAGTATCTCTCCCGGGCTACTCCCTCCTCCGGTATGATAGACCTGAGCCTCGTCCTGGAGGCGGGGTTGCTATCTTTATCAAAAACTCTCTTCCTCACTCGCCCTGCACTGCACTCTCTCCACCTCACCCCCAGGAATACCTCTGGCTACGGCTTCCCCTTCGCTCCCACCTCTTGTTCATTTGTGTGTTGTACCGCCCACCAAACAGTGATGACTCCATCTACATCTCGCTGTCTGATGATATGGACCAACTTCTATCTACTCATCCCAACTCTCTCTTCCTCATATGTGGTGATTTCAACTGTCATCATGCCAGTTGGCTGGGTGTGGGTACCTCTCTCACCAGCCATGGCTCCTCAGCAAAGGACTTCTGCGACTCACTGGGACTGACACAATCTGTCAATTTCCCGACCCGGATCTCAGTCAACGGAACATCTTCTCTTCTGGACTTGGTCATGACTAACTTCCCTGAAAATGTCTGCTGCTCTTCTTCTGCTCCGATCGGATCATCTGATCATGTCCTTGTTAAAGTGGACATCTCTCTGACCATCCTCAGGGAGCCTGCTCAGCGTCGACGAGTCTGGCATTTCACTCAGGCCAACTGGCACGGTCTTCAAGCAGCCATCAATCATCTGGACTGGTCTCCCATCTCTACCACCTCTGACATCAACTCATCCTGGGAATTCTTCCAAAGTAAATTGCTCTCTCTCATGCACAGATTTATCCCATCTCGTCTTCAGTTGTCATACCCTTCCTCCCGTCCATGGTACACGGAATCTTGTGGTGAGGCTGTTTCCCAGAAACAACTTGCCTTCGTCTCCTGGAAAGCAAATCCAACGGAAGGAAATCTCATTTCCTTTCACAAAGCCCGAAACAAGTGTGTGTCCACCCTCAGGAGAGCCAGGAAACAATATCTCTCCGTTCTCAAGACAGAACTCTCTTATCTGTCTCCCTCTTCCAAATCCTGGTGGCGTCTGGTCAAATCCGTTTCTGGTGTTTGTTCCCCCTCCATCCCCTCCCTTACCTCAAACGGCTACACAGCTGACTCCGCACGTGAAAAAGCTGAATGCCTCAACTCTGTGTTTGCCTCTAAATCTTGTGTCCCAAACCCATCCCTCTCTGTACCCACCATACCCAGTCGTACCCTGCTGCTCCTGGACTCCGTGTCCTTTCCTCCTGACAAGGTGGAAAAGTTTCTGTCAACCCTCGACTCTGATTCTGCAACTGGACCCGACGGCATCAGCCCACGGGTCCTAAAATCCTGCTCTGCTGCTCTATCTCACCCTCTCTCTGTTCTCTTCACCCTCTCTTTTGCTCAAGGTCAACTGCCATCTGCTTGGAAATCAGCCAACATCACCGCTTTGCACAAAAAAGGTGCAAAAACAGATCCTAGCAACTACAGACCAATCAGCCTTCTCCCAATTATCAGCAAAGTCATGGAATCCATCATTGCTTCGGATATGAAATCTTTCCTCTTCTCCAATGGCTTGATCTCTGATCATCAATTTGGTTTCAGACCAGGTCACTCTACTCTGGACATGCTGCTTCTACTGTCTCAACAATGGATGGAGGTCCTCAATGCCAAACAGGAAATTAGAGCTGTCTCCCTCGACATATCACGTGCCTTCGACACGGTCTGGCACCCCGCTCTGCTCACCAAACTCTCCTCCTTTGGTATCTATGGAAATCTCCACGCATGGCTGGCGGACTTCCTCTCTAGTCGTCGTCAACGTGTGGCCCTGAATGGGTTTCTCTCATCTCCTCTTCCTGTTCAGGCTGGAGTTCCCCAAGGCAGTGTTCTGGGCCCCGTGCTTTTTCTGGTCTTCATCAATGATCTCTCTGACTCTCTCGAAAATCCTCTCTATCTCTTTGCTGATGACTCCACTCTCTGCCGCTCCATACCTCTTCCCTCAGATCGGCAGTCTGCTGCCTCCTCACTCTCTGAAGACCTGGACAAAATCACAGACTGGTCAAACAAGTGGAACATGTCTTTCAATCCTGACAAATCTCACACTCTTACTATGTCTCTCCGAAAAGAGCGACTGGACAACCCTCCCATCTACTTTCTCAACAATCCTCTCCAAGAAGTTCTGTCGCTCAAGATTTTGGGTCTCACTATCTGCCATGATCTTTCTTGGGAAAACCACATTTCCAAGCTGGCCTCCAAAGCCAGTCGCCGACTGGGCATCCTCCGTCGTGCGAAGTCCTTCCTCGGCACACCTGAGCTCCTCACCACATACAAGGCTTTCATCCGCAGCTCAATGGAATACTGTTCTCCCCTATGGGCCGGTGCTCCTGCCTCACACCTAGCTCGGCTTCACGCTGTTGAAACCAAAGCTTTCAGAATTATTGGAATCTCCCGCGATGAAGCTATCTCTGAGGGCCTTTCACTCACTCACCGCAGGCAGGTAGGTGGTCTTTCTGTCTTCTACCGACTCCTCTCCGGCCTTGCACCCCCAGCTCTCTCTGTGCTCTGTCCCCCAAATATTCCTACAGGTCGCACAAGATCTGCCAGCAACCCTCTGATGGTTAAACTGCCGAAATCTCGGCTCTCTGCTCACCTTCACTCTTTCATTCCTCTTTTCTCCCGCCTCTGGAACAAACTCCCTCACTCCCTTCAATCCCACTCCTCCCTCCAGGTCTTTAAAACAGCTGTTCACCACCATCTCTTATCTTCCCCCATCCAAAACCTTGATCTTTTCTACCCCCGCTAATTCACCCCAGATCCACCTTGTTTGAAATTCCAACTTCTTTCCTGGAAGTCCTGGCAGTGTCCATATGTTTTATACCTCTCCCACCGCCCCCTTCCCACGCCCCCCCCCCCAAAGCCCTCGCCCTCTCTCAGATCTCTCGATGTCTCCATGTCTCTCGGTCCCTGCTCTCAAATGTTGTGTTTGTGTCCTTCCCCCTCTCTCCCCATCTTGTCTACCGCTCCCTATGTTATATGTTTTATGTGTCGGTTTGTCTTTATGTGTGATTAATGTTCGCTCTTTCACGAGCCTCGATCTTGTATACAAAAAAAATAAATAAAAAAATAAATAAATTAATTAATAAAAAAATAGGGGAGCAATCCGCCCGGGAAATCGAACAGATGGGGAACCAGATAGAGGAGGTGAAAATCGGGTTAGAAAGTAAATTGGATGCTCAGAGGGATGAATTGGGACAGATGAGGGTAGCATCTACAAAAGAGAGGGGGGAGATGAAGGAGGAGATACGACGAGGTGTAAGTGAGGAGGTCTCGGGGGTACGCGAGGAGGTAAAGCGAGGCGAAAAGCGTATAGAGAAAGAGGTGAGGAATAATACGGCGAGGTTACAAGGGGGAATAGAGGGTCTGACGAAGGGAGTAGAACAGCTGACAGTGGGACAAAAGGAATTAGTGGACCAAGTGGAAAAGAACACGGCAATAATCGGGGGGTTAAAAGCGACACAAAAAGACATTAAGAACGAATTAATAGCGACACAGAAGGAATGTCAGATGGTACATGAGGGGTTGACGAAGAAGTTGGAAGAGGTGACAGAAGTAATGGAGACGAAGGACCGAGAGGTGAGGACGCACATAGAGACGGTTAAGGTGGCGTTAGAGGAAGAGATAGAGGGGGCGCACCGGGAGATGAAGGAGGTAAAGGAAAAATTAGAGGAGGTGGAAGAAGGGGTGAGTGAAATTAAGAAGAGACGAAGGGAAACTAAAAAGGAAATAAAGGAGGAGGTGATGGAATTGGTACAAGGTCTGTGCTCGAATCGTGATGAGGTGCTCACTAACCAAATAAAGAGTTTGCAGGTGGCAGAGGAGGTGCGGAGACGAGGTGTCAAGGTGAGTGGCGATATATTCGGAAATGTATATGATGTGAGGGGAGCTTCAGTCGGCTTGGGGGTTGATTTAGACCCGGGTGTTCGTGAGGGACCAATAGTGAGGTGTATGACTGGTCTGGAGTGTATGGAAAGAGGAGGTGTACAAGGAGGTCTGGCTATGGGGAGTGAGGGGGGTGCTGGTGAGCAAGAATGTGCGGGTATGGAGTGGGTAGCGGGTTGCGGCAGGGCGACCCAGGCATCGACACCACGGGGGGTAGTGTTTGGAGGAACGGGGGACGCGCGGGAGCCCCCCGGGAATAGCGCACTGTGGGAGCCCGAGCGGTTTGGTCCCGCGTTGATCCCGCAGGGAGTGACGCGCGGGGTCCGACCTTAGGGCGCCCACAAAGTCCCACTCGCGCCGTATGACGGCAAGAGTGATTTGAGGGCGTACCTGGCACAGTTTGAGTTCGTGTGTAAAGGCAACGGTTGGAATCCGGACGAACGTGGAGTACACCTGGTAGGGGCACTGCGCGGTGCGGCGGCGGAGGTGCTGACAGCTTTACCAACGGGTGCTCTCACCCTGCCAGCTCTCCGTGCGGCTTTAATTAACCGTTTCGGTATTGAGCAGCAAAGCGAGCGTGTTAAAGCTCAACTCGCGCAGCGTAAACGCAAGCCCCAGGAGACCATCGGGGAACTTGCTCACGATATTCGCCGCGCAGTAGGGATTGCACACGCGGACATGGCAGCGAGTTCCCAGGAAAGCCTGGCGCTGGATCACTTTATTCAGGCCCTTCCGGATCTGGAGCTCCGACAACAGCTCGCCATGTGGCGCCCGCAGACCATGAGTCAGGCGGCCGACGCTGCAGCCCGTTGGGAAGCAGCGAGGCCCCTGGCCCGGGGAGGCGAGTGCCATGCAGTGGCGGTGCGTCAGGTGGGGCCCGAGATGGGGGGCGGCCCCCTAAGGGGGCCCGCCCCCAACGGGGGCCCTGACCTGGAGAGCATGGTTCGGAGGCTGGTGGATCGGCGTCTAGCGGGACCTGGACCATGGCAGGCGGCCCTAGTGGTGGCCCCCGGTAGTCCCCGACAGAGTACCCCAATTCGGACATACAGGGGGGGGGGGGGGGGGAATTTGGAATACCGGAGGCAAGCACCTTACCAGGTGAGGTGCTATAATTGTGCTCGGATGGGTCACCGTGCGTGGGAGTGTCGAGCTCCGCGCCGAGACGTTCCCCGCCAACCGATGCCCTCAACTCCGCCCCGTATCGATCGGCCTAGCGGACCTCAGACACCCCCCCGCCAGGGCCCGGGAAACTAGAACGTGCCGGGCATGCAGGGCGGTGTTCGGCAGTAGGGGATGGGGAGAAGCCCTCGTTGACGCGACAGGTCATTCATTGTGGCCAAATTGGAACGGGTAGTTTGACAATTCGGTGCAAAATTGCCGGCGTGGGGGTAGACGCCGTGGTGGACACGGGAGCCAGCGCCACGATCATCAGCCCCGTGGTCCTTAATTCGAGTGCAGACGGCTGGGGTAAAATCCAGCGTCTGGAAAATCATAGCTTGCAGCTGGCTACCGGGGCAACGGCTCCGATCATAGGGCGTGGTTTTGTGACCCTCAAGTTGGGATCGGTAAAGCAAGAGATAGAGGTTTGGGTGGCGGAGGTGTGCGACCCGTGCTTAATAGGGTTGGATTTGTTGACTGCCGGCGGTTGTAAAATCGACTTGGGCCGGGGGATCCTGCAATGGGGGGTGGAGGAGCTACCATTGGAGGGGGTGAGCACGGCCGAGAGGGTGGAGCTGGAGGCTCCTGAGGCCGTGACCATCCCTCCGGGGGCCGAGGCCGTAGTGCCGGCCCGATGGTTAGCCCGCCCGACATGGCAGGAATCCTGTGGCCTGGTCGAACCGGTGGCAGCGCGATCCATACCTGGTTTAATCGTGGGCCGCACCCTTGTAAAAACGGACGGGCCGGTAGTGGCCGTCCGAGTAATTAATAGTAGCACAGAACCACGCACTATAGTGAGGGGCACGAAGATAGCTGGCTGCACCCCAGTTAGAGAAGTCGCGTCAGTGAGGGGCGAGAACATCCAGCCGAGCCGGCCCCAGGGGGAGCCTTCAATAAGTTCTAGGAATTGGCCCGATCCCATTTGCGAGATGGTAAATCGGAGTAGCATAGAGTTGGGAGGTACCCAGAGGGAGGCCTTACACAAACTGGTTGGGTCCCATTTGGACCTCTTCTCCTTGTCCACCGAGGATATTGGACGTACGGGCCTGGTGAAACATCAGATCCACACCGGTGAGGCCCGGCCTATTCGTCAGGCCGCCCGACGGCTCCCATGGAGCAAGAGGGCGGAAGCTGACGAGCAGGTTGAAAAAATGCTCGACGCAGGCGTGATCGAGCCCTCGGGAAGTCCTTGGATGTCACCTGTTGTGCTGGTCAAAAAGAAGGATGGGACCACGCGGTTCTGCGTGGACTATCGCCAGCTAAACAACGTGACACTCAAGGACTCATATCCCCTGCCAAGGATTGATGACACCCTCGATGCCGTTGCGGGCTCAAATTGGTTCTCAACTTTGGACCTCAAGAGTGGGTATTGGCAGGTGGAGATGGATAGGGCAGGGAAGGAGAAAACGGCATTTTCCACAGGTAAGGGACTGTATCAGTTTACTGTGATGCCGTTTGGTTTGTGTAACGCCCCCGCCACCTTTGAAAGATTGATGGAACATGTACTAGGCGGCATGCCATGGCAATCATGCCTGGTGTACCTGGATGACGTCCTAGTACATGCCAAAACGTTCCCCCAGGCAGTAGCTAATTTGGACCAGGTGTTCGGGTGCCTCAGACAGGCAGGGTTGAAGCTGAACCCGAGTAAGTGCACTTTGTTTGCAAGAGAGGTGGCCTATCTAGGTCACGTGATCGGCCGCGAGGGGGTAAAAACGGACCCAGACAAAATTAAAGCGGTAGAGGAGTGGCCCGCACCACGTACCATCAAAGAGGTGCGGGGATTTTTAGGACTCTGCTCCTACTACCGGCGCTTTGTGGCAAAATTTGCGGAGTTGGCCCGTCCCCTCCACCGGCTTACGGAGAAGGGGACGCGATTTAATTGGACACGGGTGTGCCACGAGGCCTTCCAAAAATTGAAGGGGTGTCTAACATCCGCACCCCTTCTAGCTTACCCCACTAGCAACGGGGCATTTACCCTGGACACGGATGCGAGCCAGGAAGGATTGGGCGCAGTTTTGTCTCAGACACAGGAGGGCGTGGAGAGAGTGATTGGTTACTATAGTCGGGCCTTAAGTAGGCCCGAGCGAAATTATTGTGTCACTCGCAAAGAGTTATTGGCGATGCTGTCTGCCATGAACCATTTCCACCCGTACCTGTACGGGCGGAAATTTTTGGTTAGAACTGACCATTCCTCCTTGCAATGGCTCCTTCGGTTCAAGGAACCGGAGGGCCAAATTGCAAGGTGGTTGGAAAAGTTGCAGCAGTACGATTTTGATGTGGCCCATAGGGCCGGGAAGGCCCATGGTAATGCGGACGCACTCTCTCGGCGTCCTTGTCTGGGGGAAAACTGCAAATTTTGTGCGAGACACGAGGAGAGGGAGCAATTGGGCGATTCGGCCCCGATTCTCGTCGTCCGGGCAACCCGGGTGAGAGAGCCAATTTTGCCACTAACCGCGGACGAGGAATTTGGAGATTTGGCTTGGAGCACGGCCCAGCAGGAGGATCCTGTCCTGGGGCCGGTGTTCAATTGGGTCAAATTGGGGCAAAGACCAAAGGGGGAAGAGGTCACCCCCCTCGGGGCGCAAACAAAGGCATATTGGGCTCAGTGGCAGACCCTGGAGTTGAAAGGCAACATCTTATATCGCAAGTGGGTGGAGGTTCCCTCTGATAGAACTTCCTGGCTGGTGATAGTCCCTGACAAATTCAAGAACGTCATATTACAACAGGTGCATGGTACCCGCTCCGGCGGCCATTTGGGCAGGACAAAGACAATATCTCGGGTCCGCCGGAGGTTCTATTGGGTGAATATGGGGCGCGACATACAGGACTGGTGTCGGAGATGCGACGCCTGTTCTGCCAAAAAGGGACCAGCACGGAGGATGAGGGCCCCCCTTCAATTACATCAGGTGGGGGCCCCCCTTGAGCGGGTGGCTATGGATATTCTAGGACCGCTGCCCCGCACCCGCCAAGGTAATAAGTATATCCTCGTTGTAATGGACTATTTCACCAAGTGGCCGGAGGCCTACGCCCTCCCCAACCAAGAAGCCGGGGTTGTGGCGCAGGCCTTCGTAGAAGGATTTGTATGTCGGCACGGGATTCCACAGGAGCTGCACACCGATCAGGGACGAAATTTTGAGAGTCAATTATTAAAAGATGTGTGCAGACTCCTGTCAATTCGAAAAACCAGGATCTCGCCCTTGCTGCCACAATCTGACGGGATGGTGGAAAGGTTCAATCGAACACTGATCCAACAACTGGCATTGTTCACCACCACCCGTCAGGATGACTGGGACGAACATCTCCCGTACCTGTTGATGGCCTACCGAACTAGCCAGCACGGGGCCACCGCATGCAGTCCAGCGTTGCTTATGTATGGGCGGGAGTTACGGGCTCCCGCCGACTTGCTATGCGGTCCCGTGCCAGACACCACGGATACACCGCCGAGGGAGGGTTACGCACGTCACCTGGAGGAAGGCATGGAGCGGGTCCATGCCTTCGCCCGCCGCCAGCTCCATCTGGCGGGGGCCAAGATGAAGCGTAGGTACGACGACCGGAGCCAGGGGAGTCAATACGCTCCGGGGATGAAGATTTGGTTCTTTAATCCCCGGAGGCGGAAGGGCAGGTGCCCAAAACTCACCTCCCCCTGGCAAGGCCCGGGAGTCGTCCTGTCGCAAATCTGTGACGTGGTCATTAAAATCAAAATGGGGCCACGGGCCCCCCCTCGGATCGTCCATGCCGACCGGATAAGACCTTATGCCGGCGAGCAGGCGCCCTCATGGATCGCCTCGGCTCTAGATGCCGAGGCAGGACCCAGTACCTCTTGTGACGGGGGCTCGTAGCGTCAGAGGACTGGGGGGCATGATAGTGGGAACGTCCCCCATGTGGTGGGATGGCAACTCTGTCATCCCTCACAGCGGGGGGGCAAAGGAGCAGTAGCTTATGGGGTTTATGGCAGTGTAAGCTCGCCGAGGGAGGGTTTGGATAATGTGTAGGGACCTAGAAGATGACATTAGGTAACGTTAAGGTTTAGTTAGTGACTGATACCTGTAGTGGGGACGCAGGTAGATTAGAGTGGATAATAATGACGTGGTATGTGCTTAGTTTAAAGGGAAGACGGGGAGCACTAAATTAGCAGGGGAGCAGTTAGTTCAGATGATGCCGTGTGAGTGTTGGAGGTGTATTCAAGTGTATTGAGCAGTGTGTGAGGAACAGGTGTGATTGAACAGGTGTGATTGCACAGGTGTGCAACTGAACAGGTGGATGGAGCAGTGATAGTGATGTGTGTGGTGTTGACCAAATGGTCCAGGAAGAGGAGGAGGGTGCAGGTGGCACCAGGTGATTGCACAGGTGTGCAACAACAGGTGTATATAGTAGTGTGGAATATCTGGAGTATTGGAATGGATGGTCGTGGAGTGAGTATGGTGGAAACTGTGGAGTGGAGTGGATGGTGCGGAGGTGTGAATGGGGGAAGAGTGGATCCCCATCACGAATACCCGGGGCGGGTAGTGTAAGTGTTAGGTAGAGGGTATAGGTAAATTGTGGTTGGATATTGGCATCTGTGGTGCGGGTGGAAGAATGGTGATTGGAGGGGTGCATTAGTGTTTTTTTTTTTTTTTTTTTTTTTTTTTTTTGTATACAAGGTCGAGGCTCGTGAAAGAGCGAACATTAATCACACAGAAAGACAAACCGACACATAAAACATATAACATAGGGAGCGGTAGACAAGATGGGGAGAGAGGGGGAAGGACACAAACACAACATTTGAGAGCAGGGACCGAGAGACATGGAGACATCGAGAGATCTGAGAGAGGGCGAGGGCTTTGGGGGGGGGGGCGTGGGAAGGGGGCGGTGGGAGAGGTATAAAACATATGGACACTGCCAGGACTTCCAGGAAAGAAGTTGGAATTCCAAACAAGGTGGATCTGGGGTGAATTAGCGGGGGTAGAAAAGATCAAGGTTTTGGATGGGGGAAGATAAGAGATGGTGGTGAACAGCTGTTTTAAAGACCTGGAGGGAGGAGTGGGATTGAAGGGAGTGAGGGAGTTTGTTCCAGAGGCGGGAGAAAAGAGGAATGAAAGAGTGAAGGTGAGCAGAGAGCCGAGATTTCGGCAGTTTAACCATCAGAGGGTTGCTGGCAGATCTTGTGCGACCTGTAGGAATATTTGGGGGACAGAGCACAGAGAGAGCTGGGGGTGCAAGGCCGGAGAGGAGTCGGTAGAAGACAGAAAGACCACCTACCTGCCTGCGGTGAGTGAGCGAAAGGCCCTCAGAGATAGCTTCATCGCGGGAGATTCCAATAATTCTGAAAGCTTTGGTTTCAACAGCGTGAAGCCGAGCTAGGTGTGAGGCAGGAGCACCGGCCCATAGGGGAGAACAGTATTCCATTGAGCTGCGGATGAAAGCCTTGTATGTGGTGAGGAGCTCAGGTGTGCCGAGGAAGGACTTCGCACGACGGAGGATGCCCAGTCGGCGACTGGCTTTGGAGGCCAGCTTGGAAATGTGGTTTTCCCAAGAAAGATCATGGCAGATAGTGAGACCCAAAATCTTGAGCGACAGAACTTGTGGAAATGTGTTGTGGAAATGGCTGGGCGTGTAGCCTGTTAGTGTGTGTAGTTGGTTTGGGCACTCCACCACTGTGAGGATGTCGGCCAGGTGAGGCCGCAGGTGGGCTCTGGGAGCCGGTAGTTGTTGTGGATGGGGCCCGAGGATCCGGAGGACGGACCCGGGTAGCCCAGTGCCAGAGGGCACCAAGGGGTGACAGAGCCAGGAGGGGCCTTCCCCAGTTAGATAGGTTAGGTTAAGGAGCAGGTAAGCTCGGGTGGCAACTACAGTGGTGGAGGTGTGCAGGTGGGTAGACCTGCTGGGAGAGCTACACGTCACAGCCCAGAAATTGTGCAAGGGCACCGGGAGATGAATCGGGGGAGTGAGACCCCAAATTGAGAAGCACCACAGTTTGGTCAATGGGAATTGGTTTTTAGAACCCATAGTGTAAGTGGCCAATGGATTGGCAGGGAAAGACCCCGGGTAGTGTAAAGTGTGTTAATGTCATTTAGAGGATAGTTAGGATTGGAGTCTCCTCGCACCATCTGCATCCACTCACCTGAGGTGACAGGTACTCCGCACCATGCCAGGTTGTTTTGATTATTTTTTATGATGCAAATGTTTGGATTGTGAGACGCATCATGACGTGGGTGTGACATTGTGCTTGATGTTCCATCTCTTCCTCCTTATGAGGATTGATGATGAATTGGGTGATGGCAAATTTTGAGGTAGAGGGATTGTGGAGACGAATTTGGTGTAGAATTTGGTGTAGACTCGTGGTGGTCCCTCTCGGCTCTCCCCCCGTTGGTATTTTTGTGCACATAAGATTGTTCATGGTTCTGTTTAAATATTATTTAAATATGTATAACCTTTCCCCTTCAGTGTTTTACTCAGTGGTATTTTACAACACGCTGTTTTTCTTCCTATTTAAAAGGCTTTTCTCAATTTCCTCTCCAACATACTCCACCTCAAAAAAAAAAAATTCAATATCTTATACGTCTCCCTCACTACATGGTCTAAATTCACATTCATTCCATCCCTCCTCCATCATTCTGAACCAGATTGCTAACTTGAAAATCACAACAAACCCAATTTGTTTTCAATGTTCGTCTTTCATTAATCATCCACTTTCTAAACTCCCCTCTTGCCCCTCCCATCCAAATCCCTCCCCTTGCACCTACACTCCTAAACTCCCCCCTTGCCCCGCCACTCTTAAACTCCCCCCCTACCCCTCCACTCCTGAACTCCCCCCTTGCCCTTCCACTCCTGAACTCCCCCCTTGCCCTTCCCCTCCTAAACTCCCCCCTCACTCCTCCCCTTCAAAACTCCCCCCCAACCCCTCCCATTAAAATCTCCCCCCATACCATTCCTCTCCAATTCTCCCTCCTCCCCCCTCCTCCTCAAAGCTGCCTCCTCCCCACTTCGTCTCCCTTCTATCTCATACCTCCACCCCCACCAACCTTCTTCTTTCCTCTGCCCCCCCTCAAACAACCCCTCTCTGTGCCTCATCCCTTCACCTTCAAACCTTTCATCCTCCTCATCCTTCCCTTTCTTGGAACTCTTCTGCAATCGCTGACACACTAACAACTGCTCTCCCTACCTCCCCCTCTCATCCTTCATCTTACCCTACTCCTCCCCTCCCCTGTCCTGTACCCGATGCTCCCCCTCTCTCTTCATTAACGGTATGGACCTCAAACATCCGGGGCCTTCGCTCAAACCTGACTGATCTCTCCATACAGGTTGCTTCTGACAATCCAGACTTGATCTGCTTAACCGAGACTTTCCTCCTTCAAGATGTCTCTGATTCCTTAATATCTCTTCCTGGTTACTCCCTCCTCCGGTATGATAGACCTGAGCCTCGGCCTGGTGGTGGGGTGGCTATCTTTATCAAAAACTCTCTTCCTCACTCTCCTTGCACTGCCCTCTATCCTCCTCACCCCCAGGAGTACCTCTGGCTACGGCTTCCTCTCCGCTCCCACCTTTTGTTCATATGTGTTCTGTACCGTCCCCCAAACAGTGATGACTCCATCTACATTTCACTGTCTGACAACATGGACCAACTTCTATCCACTCATCCCAACTCTCTCTTCCTCATATGTGGTGACTTCAATTGTCATCATGCCACCTGGTTGGGTGTGGGTTCCTCTCTCACCAGTCATGGCACCTCAGCAAAGGACTTCTGTGACTCACTGGGATTGACACAATCTGTCAATTTCCCGACCCGGATCTCAGCCAATGGAGTATCTTCTCTTCTAGACTTGGTTATGACTAACTTCCCTGCTAATGTCTGCTGCTCTTCTTCTGCTCCAATCGGTTCTTCTGATCATGTGCTTGTCAAAGTGGACATCTCTCTGGCCATTCTCAGAGAGCCTCCTCAGCGTCGACGAGTCTGGCATTTCACTCAGGCCGACTGGGACGGTCTTCAAGCAGCCATCAATCGTCTGGATTGGTCTCCCATCTCCACTGCCTCTGACATCAATTCTTCCTGGGAATTCTTCCAAAGCAAACTGATCTCTCTCATGCACAGATTTATCCCATCTCGCCTTCAGTTGTCTTACCCTTCCTCCCGTCCATGGTACACTGAATCTTGTGGTGAGGCAGTTGCCCTGAAACAACTTGCCTTTGCCTCTTGGAAGGCTAATCCAACTGAAGGAAATCTCAGTTACTTCCACCAAGCTCGGAACAAGTGTGTGTCTACCCTCAGGAGTGCCAGGAAGCACTATCTCTCCTCACTCAAGATTGAACTCTCAAACCTGTCTCCTTCCTCCAAATCTTGGTGGCGTCTGGTCAAATCCGTTTCTGGTGTTTGTTCCCCCTCCATCCCCTCCCTTACCTCAAATGGCCACACAGTTGACATCGCACGTGACAAAGCCGAATGCCTCAACTCTGTGTTTGCCTCAAAATCCTTAGTCCCAAACCCATCTCTCTCTGTTCCCACCTTTCCCAGTTGAACCAAACTGCTCCTGGACTCTGTGACCTTCTCTCATGACAAGGTGGAGGAGTTTTTGTCAAACCTCGACTCTGATTCTGCAACTGGACCAGATGGCATCAGCCCACGGGTCCTAAAATCCTGCTCTGCCGCTCTATCTCTCCCTCTCTCTGGTCTTTTCACCCTATCTTTTGCTCAAGGTCATCTGCCAGCATCCTGGAAATCAGCAAACATTACCGCTTTACACAAAAAAGGTGCAAAAACAGATCCTTGCAACTACAGACCAATCAGCCTGCTCCCAATTATCAGCAAAGTCATGGAATCCATCATTGCTTCGGATATGAAATCTTTCCTCTTCTCCAATGGCTTGATCTCTGATCATCAATTTGTTTTCAGACCAGGTCACTCTACTCTGGACATGCTGCTTCTGCTGTCTCAACAATGGATGGAGGTCCTCAATGCCAAACAGCAAATCAGAGCTGTCTCCCTTGACATATCACGTGCCTTCGATACGGTCTGGCACCCAGCTCTGCTCACCAAACTCTCCTCCTATGGTATCCATGGAAATCTCCATGCATGGCTTGCGGACTTCCTCTCTGGTCGTAGTCAACGTGTGGCCCTGAATGGATTTCTCTCATCTCCCCTTCCCGTTTAGGCTGGAGTTCCCCAAGGCAGTGTGCTGGGCCCTGTGCTTTTTCTGGTCTTTATCAATGATCTCTCCGACTCTCTGGAAAATCCTCTGTATCTCTTTGCTGATGACTCCACTCTCTGCCGCTCCATTCCTCTTCCCTCAGATCGGCAGTCTGCAGCCTCCTCACTCTCTGAAGACCTGGACAAAATCACAGACTGGTCAAACATGTGGAACATGTCTTTCAATCCTGACAAATCTCACACTCTTACTATGTCTCTCCGAAAAGATCGACTGGACAACCCTCCCATCTACTTTCTCAACAATCCTCTCCAAGAAGTTCTGTCGCTCAAGCTTTTGGGTCTCACCATCTGCCTTGATCTTTCTTGGGAAAACCACATTTCCAAGGTGGCCTCCAAAGCCAGTCGCCGACTGGGCATCCTCCGTCGTGCGAAGTCCTTCCTAGGCACACCTGAGCTCCTCACCACATACAAGGCTTTCATCCGCAGCTCAATGGAATACTGTTCTCCCCTATGGGCTGGTGCTCCTGCCTCACACCTGGCTCGGCTTCACGCTGTTGAATCCAAAGCTTTCAGAATCATTGGAATCTCCCGCGATGAAGCTATCTCTGAGGGCCTTTCACTCACTCACCGCAGGCAGGTAGGTGGTCTTTCTGTCTTCTACCGACTCCTCTCCGGCCTTGCTCCCCCAGCTCTCTCTGTGCTCTGTCCCCCAAATATTCCTACAGGTCGCACAAGATCTGCCAGCCACCCTCTGATGGTTAAACTGCCGAAATCTCGGCTCTCTGCTCACCTTCACTCTTTCATTCCTCTTTTCTCCCGCCTCTGGAACAAACTCCCACACTCACTTCAATCACACTCCTCCCTCCAGGTCTTCAAAACAGCTGTTCACCACCATCTCTTATCTTCCCCCATCCAAAACCTTGATCTTTTCTACCCCCACTAATTCACCCCAGATCCACCTTGTTTGAAATTCCAACTTCTTTCCTGGAAGTCTTGGCAGTGTCCATATGTTTTATACCTCTCCCACCCCCCCCCCTTCCCATGCCTCCCCCCCAAAGCCCTCTCCCTCCCACAGTTCTCTCGATGTCTCCATGTCTCTCGGTCCCTGCTCTCAAATGTTGTGTTTGTGTCCTTCCCCCTCTCTCCCCATCTTGTCTTCCGCTCCCGATGTTATTTGTTTTGTGTGTCTGTTTGTCTTTCTGTGTGATTAATGTTCGCTCTTTCACGAGCCTCGATCTTGTATACAAAAAAAAAAAGAAAAAAGAAGAAGAAGAAATATCGGGAGACGAGACATTAGCGACGAATTTGTAAATGTGTAGATTTTGTAAATATGGGGTAAGGGCAAGGGTAGTGTAGGTGACAGGGGGGGTGACGTACGGTAGGGACGAGCTTTCTCACTTCGCTCTCCGTACGCATTTCGCCTTGCATTGCCTTATTGATGTGTACCCTTGTGACCTTACCCCTCGCTCATTTGTCTCTTTTGTCTCCCACATGACCTGTGCGCCATTGGGCGCCGAGGGGAGCATGCGTGGGTCGGCCATTGTGCGCCCGAAATTCCCATAACCAGCTGTCTGCATCGATGCACCACATTATGGACCACATGCCTGTGGCCGAGCACCACTGATGGACCCCATGGGTTGGGGCATGGCCCCTCTGCTGGAACCTGCCATGAGGGCCCAAAATCTTGCTGGCGGACCTTGGCCACAGGGCACCGATGCCCCACAGGTGAACCACACGTATTCGGCCCTGTGGGCCATAAATAAAGAAAATAAAAAGGACACATTGGGTGCATTTTTCAGTCACATAGGCCGCCAGTAAGAAAATGAAAGAAAGACAACATCTGGAAGAACAAATAATAATAGCCAGCAGAGGGAGCCGAAGAGCAAGAGATCACCTGCAGGGTTAGGGGTTGTTGATTTATGTTTATTGTTGAACATGCATTGAACACTGATGAACTGTGGTGACTGCACCGATTGGTGCTTGAGGGTGTGTTGGTGCGTTTTTGGGTGCTTTCATGGTGCGTCGATGCAGAGCAGACTGTCTCCCCCCAGAAAGAACAATTACAGGTCCTGGGTTAGTTTTGTAAATAAAAGCAGGGTCATTGTAAATAATGCTCCCCACCGTCAGTGTGTAGTTTGAAGACCATTCCGCAATTCGGTTAACTGTGGGCATAAGTCTGTTAGGTCAGGGTGCAATGGAGCAGCGGGACACATTTATTTATGTTTTAAAAACTGTCGCACTCAGTGTCAGGTTAAAAGTAGATGGAACTACACCTACGTGTCACACTAAATAAAAGTTGTAGGCCCGGGAGTGCCTAAGAGGAGGAGGGTGCAGTGTTGCGGATATGAGGACTGTATTTTTTTGATTGTGTATTATTATTATTGTTATTATTATTCTTCGCCTCCTGCCTCCGGAGCTGTGTAAAGGTCAAAGGGCGTCCCATAATGAGTCCATAAAGCATCCACACCACAGCCAATCATAGAATACCCCTGTTCGATAGCTTATATCTTATTCTGTGTTTTAGGGTAAGGCTGTGTCTCCCATTAATTGAAATACTCCATTGCACCAGTGAAAGAGATAGATTCCCTTCATTCCCACTCCCAAAACTTCCATTCCCCCTTTTCGTCAATTGTCATTCGCATTGCCAACTGCATTTTGGGCGGTTTTCTCTTCATCCGCCATTGACCACGAGGCAGGGTTGGGGAAGAAAGGCGGGTCCCCACCTCGTCATAGAGGGGAGGAGTGAGTCAGCCCCACTCAACCAACCACGAACAAGGGGTTGGACTTGGAGAGGGTGTGGAAAGAAACATCGAGGAGGTTCGCGAAGGTTGAGGGGCGGGGCCTATATAACCCGCAGGCAGGGCGTTTCCCAAGCGGCAGACGGGAGAAGAGCTTTTGACGACAGAGAGACGAGAAGAAGTCCAGGGTTGAACTGCAGCTCGAGCCACCGAAACTGCACTTGCTGCAGCTCGAGCCACTGAAACTGCATTTGCTGCAGCTGGAGCCACCAAAACTGCAGCCACAGCAGCGTGAGGCCTGGACGGCAGTTTGGAGCAGGGCCGCGAAGGAGTGGAGGCTGCCCACGAGTCGATCAGCTGCAGGACCAGTTGGACCTCCCTATCCCGCAAGCCATCCATCACCTGCCATCCCTATCATCATTCCCCGCGTAAGTCTGTCCGTGTTTGTTCTGTCCCTGGGTTAATTAAGACTGTAGGTAAGCTAGCGTTGCACTGTGTATCTAATCTCGTCTTTAAATAAACGTGACTACTTTCTTCTTGATTATATGTGTAAATAATAAATCCAATTACTCTTCTGTACGTCTCCTCGTCTTATTCCTTTTCCTCTTTGTATTCGGTCGCTTTAGAGTTTTCCCGATTGAATAGCGGTGGCGCGATCTGGCCAAAGTTTGGGGCAAATCGGGTATTAGTCGGGGAATAACTGTTCGGTCGCGGTAATACCAACCGCTCGGTAAATAACATCTTTAACCGCGTCCGTAACAATATATATATATATATATATATGTATATAAATATATATATATATATATATATATATATATATATATATATATATATATATATATATATATTGTTGCGGACATGAGGACTGTATTTTTTTGATTGTGTGTATTATTATTATTATTATTGTTATTCTGCGCCTCCTGCCTCCGGAGCTGTGTAAAGGTCAAAGGGCGTCCCATAATTAGTCCACAAGCATACACGTCAGCCAATCATAGAATACCCCTGTTCGATAGTTATATCTTATTCTGTGTTTTAGGGTAAGGCTGTGTCTCCCATTAATAGAAGTACTCCATTGCACCAAGTGAAAGAGATAGATTCCCTTCATTCCCATTCCCAAAACCTCCATTCCCCCTTTTCGTCGATTGGAAACTACCTCCGCTCCAATTGCCACCATTGACCACGAGGCAGGGTTGGGGAAGAAAGGCGGGTCCCCACCTCGTCATAGAGGGGAGGAGTGAGTCAGCCCCACTCAACCAACCACGAACAAGGGGTTGGACTTGGAGAGGGTGTGGAAAGAAACATCGAGGAGGTTCGCGAAGGTTGAGGGGTGGGGCCTATATAACCCACGGCAGGGCGTTTCCCAAGCGGCAGAAGGGAGATGAGCTTTGACGACAGAGAGACGAGAAGAAGTCCAGGGTTGAACTGCAGCTCGAGCCACCGAAACTGCACTCACTGCAGCTCGAGCCACCGAAACTGCACTTGCTGCAGCTCGAGCCACTGAAACTGCATTTGCTGCAGCTGGAGCCACCGAAACTGCAGCCACAGCAGCGTGAGGCCTGGTCGGCAGTTTGGAGCAGGGCCGCGAAGGAGCGGCGGCTGCCCACGAGTCGATCAGCTGCAGAACTAGTTGGACCTCCCTATCCCGCCAGCCATCCACCAGCCACCCACCTGCCATCCCTATCATCATTCCCCGTGTAAGTGTGCTCGTAGTCTGTCTTTTGTCTTGTCCCTGGGTAGTAACAATAAGTCTGTATAAGCTAGTATTTTCACTGTGTCACCTGCATCTCATGTGCTTGTAAATAAACGTGACTGCTGTCTTTTTGCTTATGTGTGTGAATAGTAAATAAATTTAGTAGTATTTCCAAACCCTTCTTTGCCTTAGTTTTCCTCTTTGCATTCGGTCGCTTTAGAGTTTTCCCGATTGAATAGCGGTGGCGCGATCCGGCCAAAGTTTGGGGCAAATCGGGTATTAGTCGGGGAATAACTGTTCAGTCGCGGTAATACCAACCGCTCGGTAAATAACATCTTTAACCGCGTCCGTAACAATTGGTGTCAGGAGTTGGGATTCGAACCTGGGACTAAATTTATTTAGCCCAAATTTCGGACACCAATTGTGTTATTACCGTCACAATTGGTGTCAGGAGTGGGATTCGAACCTGGGACTAAATTTATTTAGCCCAAATTTCGGACACCAATTGTGTTATTACCGTAAGAATTGGTGTCTGGGAGTGAGATACGGACCCGAAGCGCGCTTAACGCGCTCAAAATTACGAGCTGCTGGAAATTTGTGTTGTTTTACAAAAACCCGAATTTTGAAATCGCGCCATGGCTGGTCAAGGCGATCGGATGCCGGTGGGTGAGCTAGAGATAGACGGGGTGGCATCGACCCAGGACCTCGGGGAAATGTATGTGGGGGAAGAAGAGGAAGAGAACATTGGCAATGTGGTTGAGGGGGTATCAGACGCACAAAATGGCGCTCTCGCGCACGAGGTTACGGGCGCGCAAAATGGCGCCTCGCACATGGCCACAGCGACCGCGCCCGTGACCGTAGCAGCGCCACCGGTGGATTTGAACCTTTTTTTTATACAAATGAAGGCCCTTATGGACAAGAATAATGAAGAAATGGAAAACAGAATGATGGGGGCCCTTATGGGACAAATGGGAGACCAAATTGGAGGTTTGAAAAACAGTATGGGGGCAATGAGGGACGAATTGGGGGGCAAAATGGGGGTAATGGGGGGCGAAATGGGGGGCAAAATGGGAGAAATGGGGGAACGGCTAGAAGCTAAATTTGAGGGGTTAGACCAGGGGTCGGCAACCTTTTTGACATGAAGTGCTAGTTTGAAATGTTCTTCTTAATTAGTGTGCCATATCAACATTAAGTTTAACATTAAGTTTAATTATGACACCACATCAATAAAATATTTCCAACAGACATGGAATTTTATTCCATCCATATAGGCTACATGCATAGCAACAACATTTTAAAGAAACATTTACCGAACATCTACCGAACCTGAACCGCTTCACTGCAATTCCTGTGGGAAATGTGAGCGGGAGGCCGTACCGTCAATCAAACTAAATAAGACAGGCCGCCTGTTACGAGAAAAACTACTACCCCCATTTTCATTATGACCACCCAATAAAAAAACTCAAAATAATGACGAGATTAATATTAAAACGCAGAAGGCAGCCTGAATGATAACAAAGAGTGGAGATGCAGCCGCTGACCACCGGGTGTTAACGCACAGTCGCTCTTACAGCACCTCAGGTTGCCGCGAACGGCGTATCGGGAGGCACCAAGCCTGCATCTCCTGTTTTATATCTGCGATTATTATACAATTCGGAATAATGATGAGATTAATATTAAAACTCAGAAACCAGTCCGAATAATAATAATGAGTGGAGATGCAGCCTCGGACCATCTGCTGTGAACAACACCACTGTTCTTACAGCACATCCGGTTGCCGCGAATATTGTGTTTGAATGCGCCAGGCCGGCATCTCATGTTGTTCATCTTTGATTATTATTCCACTAAAACAATTTGGAATTGGAATGTTGACTCTGCTCTGATCCATCTACCTCATCACCCTGCACAATCACACCGGAATACTGTTATAGTGCAACACGCGCAACAGCCAATGGCTGTTCAAGAGGTGATTTGGCATGCAGCGGAGAGGGCACTGCTTTCGCCAGTGTGCCAATTATTACGCTGCCGCGTGCCAATGGTGGCACGCGTGCCTAAGGTTGCCGACCCCTGGGCGTTAGACAATAATCTTAAGGGATTAGACAAGAAATTTGAGGGATTAGACAATGGGATAGAAGGGGTGAAACATGGGTTAACGGGGGTGGAAAATAGAATGGCTGCCCAGGTGAATCAGTTAGAGGGGGTGAAAAACGGGTTAATGGGGTTAGAAAATAGGATGGAAGACAAATTGCGGGAAATAGGGGAGCAATCCGCCCGGGAAATCGAACAGATGGGGAACCAGATAGAGGAGGTGAAAATCGGGTTAGAAAGTAAACTGGATGCTCAGAGGGATGAATTGGGACAGATGAGGGTGGCATCTACAAAAGAGATGGAGGAGATGAAAGAGGGGATACGACGAGGTGTAAGTGAGGAGGTTTCGGGGCTACGCGATGAGGTAAAGCGAGGTGAGAAGCGTATGGAGAAAGAGGTGAGGAATAATACGGCTAGGTTACAGGGGGTATAGAGGGTCTGACGAAGGGAGTAGAACAGCTGACAGAGGGACAAACGGAGTTAGTGGAGCAGGTTCAAAGGAACACTGCGGTACTAGGAGGGTTAAAGGCGACACAAAAAGAAATTAAAAATGATTTAATAGCGACACAGAGGCAATGTCAGATGGTACGTGAGGGACTGACAATGAGGTTGGAAGAGGTGACAGAAGTAATGGAGACGAAGGACCGGGAGGTGAGGATGCACATAGAGACGGTCACGGTAGCCTTAGAGGACGAACTTGAGGAGTCGCACCGGGAAATAAAAGAGGTAAAGGAAAAATTAGAGGAAGTGGAAGAAGAGGTGAGTGAAATTAAGAAAAGACGGACAGAAACTAAAAGAGAAATCCAGGAGGAGGTGATGGAATTGGTACAAGGTCAGTGCTCAACTCATGATGTGATGCTTACTAACCAAATAAAGAGGTTGCAGGTGGCAGAGGAGGTGCGGAGACGAGGTGCCAAGGTGAGTGGCGATATACGAGGAAATGTATATGATGTGAGGGGAGCTTCAGTCGGCTTGGGGATTGGTTTGGATCCGGGTGTTCGTGAAAGGCCGTTGGTGAAGTGTGCGACAGGTCTGGTGTGCGAAAGAGTAGGTGTGCGAGAATGTCCGACTCTGGGGTGTGTGAGGAAAAAGTGCGCGCCAAGGAGTGAGTGTGCTGTCAAGAGTGAGTCGGTCGTAGCGCGTGTGCGAGGGGGCACATGGAAGCGCGGTGTGGTGAGTGTTACAGAGGATGTAACGAGAGAGTGTACACCTGTGGTGAGTGTTACAGAGGATGTAACGAGAGAATGTACGCCGGTGGGGAGTGTTACGGAGGAAGTAACGGGAGAGTGTGCGCAAGAGGATGCGCGAGAAAGGTGTGTAACGGACGGGTGCATGGGGAAAGAGTGCGCGGTCAAGAGTGAGGGAGAATGTACGCCTGTGGTGAATGTTACAGAGGGTGTAACGGGAGAGTGTGCGCAAGAGTGTGCACGAGAAAGGTGTGTAACGGACAGGTGCATGAGGAAAGAGTGCGCTGTCGAGAGTAAGGGTGAGTGCGCTGTCAAGGGTTGTGGTGAAAGTAGTGAAAGTGACACGGAGCGTGAGTTGGTTGTGACAGGTGAGCGAGGATGTACACCTGGCATGGAGGGATGCACACCTGGAATGGCAGAGCATGTGTGGGAATGCACACTTGAGTTGGTCGTGAGGCACGTGGTTGGGTGTGCGAGTGAGAGCACACCTGTGATAGTCACAGAGGAGGTGACCGAGAAGGGGGCGCGAAGAGGTGTGTTGGTGAGGTGTGCAAGCGACGAGTGTGTGCAAAGGTGTTCGGTGGTCAGGTGTGTGACCAAGTCTGTGAGTGGAATGAGTGTACCGAGGTGTGTAAGGAAAGGTACGAGGAGCATGGGAACAGCTGGAGGTATGAGCAAGAAAGGGGTAGCGTATGCGTGTAAGCATGCAGGTGAGGCATCGACGGTAACCGGGTTAGCGGTTAGAACGACAGTTAGCCGAATCGGGCCCTCGGTGCGTGCCGGGCTTCGCGTGCCGCGAGGACCAGCGGGGATCCGAGCCACGGCGGGTTCGAAAGGACCGCCGTACGCGATCCACGCTGGGCCGCGCTGGGAACGGCCGCGTCCGTGCTCCGCTAGGCGGAACGGGCAGCCTGATAGGAAGGGTCGTCATGGCGACCACTTTTTGTGGAGACGTTCCGGCAGGTCGAGATCGGGCCATTGGACGGTTCGGTGCCGAGATGGTGCGTGGGATCTCGGCCCGGGTAAGCCTCCTTCCCTGCACCGAGTGCCAGACGCATCCAGCCGCCGGCACCAAAGAACCCGCGTTCATTGCTCGGCTGTACGAAGCCGGGCTGTCGACGTGAATTGGCGCACCGAGAGGATTTAATAAGTAGACGGGTGATGAGGTTAGTGTTTTGGACCCAAAATTTGAAAAAGGCAAAATTTGATGATTGGTACGGTGATTGGCAGATGATTGGCAAAAATTTTAATTGGATGAAATTTGATGTGCAAAATTGATAGTGGGACCCCCCCGATGTGGTGGGATGGCAACTCTGTCATCCCTCACAGGGGGGGGGCAAAGGAGCACTAGATTTATGGGGTTTATGGCAGTGAAAACTAGCCCGGGAGGGTTAGGATATATCGTGTGTAGGGATCTAGCGAAGATGACATTAGGTAACGTTAAGGTTAGTTAGTGACTGATACCTGTAGTGGGGACGCAGGTAGTTTAGTGTGGATGATAATGACGTGGGAGCGCAATAGTTTAAAGGGGTGACTGGGAAGCGCAAGTTTCAGAGGGGAGTAGTTAGATGAGATGATGCCGTGTGTTTGAGGATTGAGCAGGTGTGATTGCACAGGTGTGCAACTAAACAGGTGTATGGAGCAGTGCATGAGGGAGTAGTGGTGATTGCGTGTTTTGTTGACCAAATGGTCCAGGAAGAGGAGGAGGGTGCAGGTGGCACCAGGTGTGAGTGCACAGGTGTGCAACGACAGGTATGGAGAATGGTTGTGTGGAATACATGGAGTGTGGAATATATGGGGTATTGGAATGGATGGTCGTGGAGTGAGTATGGTGGAAATTGTGGAGTGGAGTGGATGGTGCGAAGGTGTGAATGGGGGAAGGATGGACCCCCATCACGAATACCCGGGGCGGGTAGTGTAAGTGTTAGGTAGAGGGTATAGATAAATTGTGGTTGGATATTGGCATCTGTGGTGCGGGTGAGAGAATAGTATTTGGATGGGTGCATTAGTGTTGTGGAAATGGCTGGGCGTGTAGCCTGTTAGTGTGTGTAGTTGGTTTGGGCACTCGACCACTGTGAGGATGTCGGCCAGGTGAGGCCGCAGGTGGGCTCTGGGAGCCGGTAGTTGTGGATGGGGCCTGAGGATCCGGAGGACGGACCCGGGTAGCCCAGTGCCAGAGGGCACCAAGGGGTGACAGAGCCAGGAGGGGCCTTCCCCAGTTAGATAGGTTAGGTAAGGAGCAGGTAAGCTCGGGTGGCAACTACAGTGGTGGAGGTGTGCAGGTGGGTAGACCTGCTGGGAGAGCTACACGTCACAGCCCAGAAATTGTGCAAGGGCACCGGGAGATGAATCGGGGGAGTGAGACCCCAAATTGAGAAGCACCACAGTTTGGTCAATGGGAATTTGGTTTTTAGAACCCATAGTGTAAGTTGGCCAATGGATTGGCAGGGAAAGACCCCGGGTAGTGTAAAGTGTGCTAAAGTCATTTAGAGGATAGATAGGATGCAGGATCTCCTCGCACCATCTGCATCCACTCACCTGAGGTGACAGGTACTCTACACCATGCCATGTTTAATTATTTTTTATGTGCAAATGTTTTGGATTGTGAGACGCATCATGACGTGGGTGTGACATTGTGCTTGATGTTCCATCTCTTCCTCCTTATGAGGATTGATGATGAATTGATGATGGCAAATTTTGGATAGTGGGGGAGTGAAGACGAATTTGGTATAAGGGAAATAAGGGGAAGACGTGACGGTAGCGACGGATTGGTAATGTGTAGATTTTGTACATTTGGGTAAGGGCAAGGGTAGTGTAGGTGACAGGGGGGTGACGTACGGTAGGGACGAGCTTTCTCACTTCGCCCTCCGTACGCATTTCACCTTGCATTGCCTTATTGATGTGTACCCTTGTGACCTTACCCCTCGCTCATTTGTCTCTTTTGTCTCCCACATGACCTGTGCGCCATTGGGCGCCGAGGGGAGCGTGCGTGAGCCCTCCATTGTGCGCCCGGAATTCCCAGAACCAGCTGTCTGCATCGATGCACCACATTATGGACCACATGTCGGTGGCCGAGCACCACTTATGGACCCCATGGGTTGGGGCATGGCCCCTCTGCTGGAACCGGCCATGAGGGCCCGAAATCTTGCTGGCGGACCTTGGCCACAGGCACCGATGCCCCACAGGTGAACCACACTAGTCAGCCCTGTGGGCCATAAATAAAATAAAATAAAAAGGACACATTGGGTGCAAGTTTTAATACAAATAGGCCGCCAGTTAGAAAAGCAAAGGAATGACAACAACTGGAAGAACAAATAATAATAACCAGCAGAGGGAGCCGAAGAGCAAGAGACCACCTGCAGGGTTAGGGGTTGTTGATTTATTTTTTATTATTAAACATGCATTGAACACTGATGAACTGTGGTGACTGCACCGATTGGTGCCTGAGGGTGTTTTGGTGCGTTTTGGCTGCTTTCATGGTGCATTGATGCAGAGCAGACTGTCTCCCCCCCCAGAAAGAACAATTACAGGCCCTGGGTTAGTCTTGTAAATAAAAGCAGAGTCATTGTAAATAATGCTCCCCACCGTCAATGTATAGTTTGAAGACCATTCCGCAATTCGGTTAACTGTGAGCGTAAGTCTGTTAGGCAGGGTGCAATGGAGCAGCGGGACACATTTATTTATGTTTTAAAAACTGTCGCACTCAGGGTCAGGTTAAAAGTAGAGGGAACTACACCTACGTGTCACACTAAATAAAAGTTGTAGGCCTGGGACGTGCCTAAGAGGAGGAGGGTGCAGTGTTGCGGACATGAGGACTGTATTTTTTTGATTGTGTGTATTATTATTATTATTATTATTGTTATTCTGTGCCTCCTGCCTCCGGAGCTGTGTAAAGGTCAAAGGGTGTCCCATAATTAGTCCACAAGCATACACGTCAGCCAATCATAGAATACCCCTGTTCGATAGTTATATCTTATTCGGTGTTTTAGGGTAAGGCTGTGTCTCCCATTAATAGAAGTACTCCATTGCACCAAGTGAAAGAGATAGATTCCCTTCATTCCCATTCCCAAAACCTCCATTCCCCCTTTTCGTCGATTGGAAACTACCTCCGCTCCAATTGCCGCCATTGACCACGAGGCAGGGTTGGGGAAGAAAGGTGGGTCCCCACCTCGTCATAGAGGGGAGGAGTGAGTCAGCCCCACTCAACCAACCACGAACAAGGGGTTGGACTTGGAGAGGGTGTGGAAAGAAACATCGAGGAGATTCGCGAAGGTTGAGGGGTGGGGCCTATATAACCCACGGCAGGGCGTTTCCCAAGCGGCAGAAGGGAGATGAGCTTTGACGACAGAGAGACGAGAAGAAGTCCAGGGTTGAACTGCAGCTCGAGCCACCGAAACTGCACTCACTGCAGCTCGAGCCACCGAAACTGCACTTGCTGCAGCTCGAGCCACTGAAACTGCATTTGCTGCAGCTGGAGCCACCGAAACTGCAGCCACAGCAGCGTGAGGCCTGGACGGCAGTTTGGAGCAGGGCTGCGAAGGAGCGGCGGCTGCCCACGAGTCGATCAGCTGCAGAACTAGTTGGACCTCCCTATCCCGCCAGCCATCCACCAGCCACCCATCTGCCATCCCTATCATCATTCCCCGTGTAAGTGTGCTCGTAGTCTGTCTTTTGTCTTGTCCCTGGGTAGTAACAATAAGTCTGTATAAGCTAGTATTTTCACTGTGTCACCTGCGTCTCATGTGCTTGTAAATAAACGTGACTGCTGTCTTTTTGCTTATGTGTGTGAATAGTAAATAAATTTAGTAGTATTTCCAAACTTTTCTTTGCCTTCGTTTTCCTCTTTGCATTCGGTCGCTTTAGAGTTTTCCCGATTGAATAGCGGTGGCGCGATCCGGCCAAAGTTTGGGGCAAATCGGGTATTAGTCGGGGAATAACTGTTCGGTCGCGGTAATACCAACCGCTCGGTAAATAACATCTTTAACCCCGTCCGTAACAATTGGTGTCAGGAGTTGGGATTCGAACCTGGGACTAAATTTATTTAGCCCAAATTTCGGACACCAATTGTGTTATTACCGTAACAATATATATATATATATATATATATATATATATATATATATATATATATATATATATATATATATATATAAAGGAGGAGTGTCTGTGTCTGTGTGTGTGTGTGTGTGTGTGTGTGTGTGTGTGTCTGTCTGGATGTCCGCTTATAACTCAAGAACTACACATCGGAGAAAAGTTTTAGACACAGATTCGGAATCAGCATAACATTCCGGTGGTTAAAGGCTACTTTTTATTTTAATGTCAATGGTTTAAAAAACCGGGCCAGCTGCAATTCCATGGTGTAGTTTGTGGCGGCGCTATTGCCCCTTTCCGATCCCATGACGCATTGCGGTTCCGATTCACGATAAGGTCTATGCGCTATCACCGACACTTTTCCACCTTTTAATCAGATTTACCTTATCGTCCATCGTAACCACATTACGCTTGGAAACACTGGCATTATCCTTCTTCGGACCCATGGCTAACACAGACACAGTAAAGGAATACTGTACGTCGCCTCTGTTTTGAATGAGAATCAGCGGTTGCGCGTACATACAGTATACTGTACGTACATATTTATATATTTTTAATGTGCTTTTTATTGTGTTTTAAATTGTTTTTTAGCTTCTTTTATTGTTAATTTATGTACTATTTTATTTATTTTAAATATCTTTTTTAGGAAAACAAATGTTTTCACGTCCGTAGGAGTGACGTAATGTCGCACATAATGATGTTCGCTGCCCGGTCATGAAAGAAATTATGATTCTCTTGCCAAAGTGACATGAAGATCAGGCAGTAAACCTCCCAACTGAGTTTCTCAACAGTCGTCAGCCTCAAGGACTCCCAACACACAGGTTGATTCTCAAGGTGGGAGCACCAATCATGCTTCTAAGGAATCTTGATCCACCAAAGCTGTGTAATGGAACACAATTGACAATCCAGCAAATGATGCCGCATGTCCTAGAGGCAACCATCCTCTCAGGACAATACAGAGGAGAGAAAGTATTCATTCCAAGGATACCACTTATTCCACCTGACCTTCCATTCTCCTTCAAGAAGATTCAGTTCCCCATCAGGCTATGTTTTGCTTTGTCCATCAACAGGGCGCAGGGGCAATCAATGAAGGTTGTAGGCCTGAACTTCACAGAACAAGTGTTTGCCCATGGCCAGCTGTACGTGGGCTGCTCGAGGGTTGGAAAACCAAGCAATCTTTATGTCTTGGCATCAAGTAAGAAAACCAGAAATGTTGTATACCCAGAGGTTTTGAGAAATTGAAAATTGAAAAAACGTCATGTAGGAAATGTACTGTGATATTGCTCTAAAATATACATGTTCTTTTCATCATATATTTGTATTATTCTTATTCAACCCGGGCGAAGCCGGGTACCTCAGCTAGTATATATATATATATATATATATATATATATATATATATATATATATATATATATATATATATATATATATATATATATATATATATATATATATATATATATATATATATTGTTACGGATCTCCGACGTCGGCGCTCCCCTTATCAAGGGGGGGTTAATCCCCTTGTCTTTTTGTCTGGCCGACCCGAGTCCTTGGAAGTTATAACGCTCCTTCCGGTCGGTATTAGGTCGGGTTATTGGTTATTTTAGTCCCAAATACCTAATTACGAACACCGACCGCGAAGCAGGGAAATAACTCCCGCTCGAACCACGGATATGATGGAAAAGTGCCGAGCAGATAGCAATCCGCAATCTGAGCCATTAACAATGGGACTAAACCCGATTATAGCGGTTCCAATCGTGCCACGTTTACCCAATGGAAGAAAGGACGGATGCGATCGGACAAGAGGAAACCAGAAAATAGGAAGAACAAAGATGAGTTTATTAATTATTATTTACAAAAAGGAGAAGAGGAAATGAAAGAATGTACAAGATAGGAAGAAGAAGAAGCAGAACTGTCTTAAAACAGTCTTAAAAGTCTTAAAGTCTTAAAGTCTTAAAGTCTTAAACAACAAACAGTCTTAAAGGCAGTCTTAAAACTGTCTTATCCTTAATACCCCCAGACAATCGTACACACTCACACGGGGATTGTAGCTGGATTGTAGATGGTGCAGGTAGAGGGTCCGGCGATGGGGTACAGTCTCCGGTCCAGCCGGCGAAACCCGGCAGGCAGCTCTGAGTATAGTTGAATGCGACCGGACAGTTATATAGCAGGGGGAAGCTGGTGTCCTACGGCGTACGTAATAGATGCACACTCGTGCCAAACGCCCCCTCTCCAAAGTCCTCTTAGTCAGCGTGCCGTAAATCTCTTTATAAAGGTGCTTCTCAATGTGCTCTCTCCCATCAGTCCTCTTTAACTAGCGCCTCCAACAAGTCCTCTTGTAATGCACGCTGCCGCTGTCAGTTCTCTCAGTGAAATGTGCTCGCTGGCATGTCCCCCGCGCAGTCCTGTGAAAGGGCTTTGCGCTCGCTTTTTATATCTCTCCGCGCGATCACTCCGCGAGCCAAAAAGCCACGCCTGTCGGCGATGTTACTTCAGCCCTGGTTGGCTGGTGAGGGCTTACTGGCTCCGCCTTTGATGGCTGGATGATGTGGCAACACCTTCTTCTTGGCGTTCCGCCCCCTTTCTCGGGCCTTACCTCGTGGCTTATGGCGGCTGGGGCGAGCGCTAAGGCAGCGAACGCTGCTAACAACGGCGCAAAGTAAATTGGGAGAGCCATGAGGCACCGAATGTAGGGGCGCGTAATGGCGTCGCTTGGAGAGGGAGGTTGCAAAATGAATGAAAGGGCCTACTTCTTATTTGATTGACACAACGCAGAATCAACTATTGGAAACACTGCCTTATCTAAAACACATATTAATGAAATAACTGAAGTTCTATGGTGACCTACGTGTTGCTTGTGGACTAACTAGGGGTGCTACCTTTAACCATTTAATAATGTCATATTTACACAAGTGTGGGTTCTAAAACCGCAACAATATATATATATATATATGTATATACGAGGTGTGTTCAAAAAGTATCCGACCTTTGTTCATAAAAAATACTCGTATCCAGATACAACAAACTTATACTAATGTCCTTCAAAGTAGTCCCCTTGGGCTGCCACACACTTCTCCCAACGGTTCTGCCACTGTCGGAAGCAGCGCTGGAACGCCTCTTTTGGGATGGCGTGCAGCTGGGCCGTCGCATTCCGCATGATGTCTTCTCTGGACTGAAATCTGGTCCCTTTCAGGGGCATTTTCAGCTTGGAGAAAAGCCAGGAGTCACACGGAGCCATGTCATCATGTCACACGGCACAACCATCACCAAGGAGTATTACCAAGAGGTTCTGCGTCGCCTTCGTGACGCTGTGCGACGCAAACGGCCGGACCTGTGGGCAGCGGGCAATTGGCAGCTCCATCACGATAACGCACCCGCCCATTCTTCACATTTGATACAGAGTTTCTTGGCCAAACACAACACCCCTGTGCTTCGTCAGGCTCCCTACTCTCCCGACATGGCTCCGTATGACTTCTGGCTTTTCTCCAAGCTGAAAATGCCCTGAAAGGGACCAGATTTCAGTCCAGAGAAGACATCATGCGGAATGCGACGGACCAGCTGCGCGCCATCCCAAAAGAGGCGTTCCAGCGCTGCTTCCGACAGTGGCAGAACCGTTGGGAGAAGTGTGTGGCAGCCCAAGGGGACTACTTTGAAGGACATTAGTATAAGTTTGTTGTATCTGGATACGAGTATTTTTTATGAACAAAGGTCGGATACTTTTTGAACACACCTCGTATATATATATATATATATATATATATATATATATATATATATATATATATATATATATATATATATATATATATGTATATATATATATTGTTGCGGATCTCGAGCCCCTCGGTGTACAGAAGGGGGTTAAACCCTTTTCCACCTCGGGACTTCGAGTCCACGAGGCCGCGACCCACTTTACACTCGTGGGGCGGATTGCGGAGCAATTCCAGCCACCATCCCCGTAGCGAGCATGCGGAAGGGTCTCTGGTCGAATCCCCAAGTACCTTCTATACACACGCCGCCATGAGACTGGGGACTGGACCTCGCACGAGTCACGCTGGTCTGATACGCCCGAGCGGTTTGTGTGTCACGTGACTCGTGCCGTTAATTCTTATTGAACCTGATTGAGCGGTTTTATTTCGTACAATGCAAAACCAATGGTGGGAAAAGACATGAAAGGCTAAATGGAAGCACAGAACACAGGTTTATTATTACAATTTGTACAAATGATCAGGGCAAAGAGACACAGGGCAGAAACTTAACGTCCTTAACTTCCCTCCCAGACAAGGGTCCTCTCACTCACGCGGGGAAAGGAAGGAAGAGAAGAACACGCTCAAAGCGTGGTCGTTGGTGCCGTTCACCCTGGTCAGCTCGCTGGGCGTGTCCCTTCGGATGTTCGCGGAACGTGCAGGGAGCCCCGGGCAGGGAGATCGTTGGACTCTCGGGCCCCGGGAGAGATCGTACTGTGACAGTGCTATTAACAGGCAGCAGAGTGCAGGGCAGGGGCAGAACGCAGACTACAGAGAGAGATCATGCTTTCGACCACAGATCACAGAGACAGGGAGAGCGCTGGGAGCTTGTCCACGGAGAGAGCGTTCGTGCTTCAGAGTCCTGGGCGAGAGAGATTCTCGTTCAGAGTCTTGGGTTAAAGAGAGTTCGGGGCAGAGAGCTGGGGGCAGAGTGCTGGGGGCAGAGAGAGCTTTGGTATCAATGGAAATCTCCACGCATGGCTGGCGGACTTCCTCTCTAGTCGTAGTCAACATGTGGCCCTGAATGGGTTTCTCTCATCTCCTTTTCCTGTTCAGGCTGGAGTTCCCCAAGGCAGTGCTCTGGGCCCTGTGCTTTTTCTGGTCTTCATCAATGATCTCTCTGATTCTCTTGAAAATCCTCTCCATCTCTTTGCTGATGACTCTACTCTCTGTCGCTCCATTCCTCATCCCTCAGATCAGCAGTCTGCAGCCTCCTCACTCTCTGCAGACCTGGACAAAATCACAGACTGGGCAAACAGGTGGAACATGTCTTTCAATCCTGACAAATCTCACACTCTTACGATGTCTCTCCGAAAAGACCGACTGGACAACCCTCCCATCCACTTTCTGAATAATCCTCTCCAAGAAGTTCTGTCACTCAAGCTTTTGGGTCTCACTATCTGCCATGATATTTCCTGGGAAAACCACATTTCAAATCTGGCCTCCAAAGCCAGTCGCTGACTGGGCATCGTCCGTCGTGAAAAAGTCGTTCCTTGGCACACCTGAGCTCCACACCACATACAAGGCTTTCATCCGCAGCTCAATGGAATACTGCTCTCCCTTCTGGGCTGGTGCTCCTGCCTCACACATAGCTCGTCTTCACGCTGTTGAAACGAAAGCGTTCAGAATCATTGGAATCTCCCGCGATGAAGCTAACTCCAACGGCCTTTCACTCACTCATCGCAGGCAGGTTGGTGGTCTTTCCGTCTTCTACCGACTCCTCTCTGGCCTTGCCCCCCCAGCTCTCTCTCTGGGCTCTGTCCCCCAAATATTCTTACAGGTCGCACAAGATCTGCCTGCAACCCTCTTATAGTTAAACTGCCAAAATCAAGACTCTCTGCTCACCTTCACTCCTTCATTCCTCTTTTCTCCTGCCTCTGGAACAAACTCCCTCACTCTCTTCAATCCCACTCCACCCTCCAGGTCTTAAAACAGCTGTTCACCACCATCTCTTATCTTCCCCCATCCAAAACCTTGATCTTTTCTACCCCCGCTAATTTCACCCCAAATCCACCTTTTTGAAATACCAACTTCTGTTCTGGAAGTCCTTGGTGTCCTTGTGTTTTATACTTCTCCCACCTCCCCCCCCCCCCCTTCCCACGCCTCCTCCCCCCAAGCCCTCTCCCTCCCACACATCTCCCTGCTCTCAAATGTTCTGTTTGTGTGCTTCCCCTTCTCTCCCTATCTTGTCTTCCGCTCCCTCTTTTTATATATTTTGTTTGTCTGGTTGATTTGTTTGTGAAATAAATGTTAGCTCTTTCACGAGCCTCGATTCAGTGTACAAAAAAAAAAGAAAAAAAAAAGAGACAGTTCGTGGATCCGGACCGGGTTTTATAGCCCCTCCCAGAGTCCCACCCGAATGTCGAAGCACCTCCCCTGGCCGCCGTCCGTGGCCACTCCCCTTTAGCTCCCATTGGCTGCTTGCCGCTTACTGGCCACTCTCCTTCAGCTCCTCCCTCGGGCCTCCTAGACTTGTTCCAGGCCCTAGCACATGGCATTCCAGCCCAATGAGGCCTACACTTACTGGCCTGCATCAACACATACTAACACAGGAAAGGAGACTATACTTAACATTGAATAATACATAACTGAACTAAGCGAAGCTACATGTTGTAGTGCAACTAACTAAGAGGGGAGTTTGCCTTTATTTCTCAAAACCATAACAATATATATATATAATTATATATATATATATATATATATATATATATATATATATATATATATAGATATATATATATATATATATATATATATATATATATATTGTTGCGGTTGTGCCATAAAGGCAAACCCCCTATAGTTCGTTGCACGACAACATGTAGCCTGCAGTAGTTAGATAAGTCTTATTAGTCCCCTACCGGTGTATACCGGAGGGGACTATAGGTTTGCACGCCGTCCCTCCGTCTTTCCGTCTGTCCGTCTGTCTGTCTGTCAGTCCGTCAGTCCGTCAGTCCATCACGCAAAGAACAGTTTCCGGACTTTTTTTCTAAACTCTTTATGCTAATGATTTCAAACTTGGTATATGGTTTCCTCATGATGAGTTACAGATCATGTTCGAACTTCACGACGTTTCGATCAGTTTTGACAAAGTTATGGCACTTTGTTTATTCTAGAGTTCTCCTCAAGCCGCACCGCATGCCCTTAGCCTCATCTCGCGAACGTCAAAAGCGCGACACAGCGCGCGCTTTCGGGAGGGGCGGAGCCAATCCGAGCAACATATATATATACACATCGATCATTGATCGTGAACCTGAAAATATAATAAATTACTGATATTTAGCGACTCGAAAGGTTCTTTATCAACAACTTATTTTCTCGTGCTTCTGCTGACCTGTCTGCGAGGTGTATAAATCCAAGTCCCGAGTGCGAATCGCAGGTGAGCCCATCCTGAGGTAATTAGCGATTGGGAATGATTCAGAACCTGTAGGTAAATAACCCTTGGTAATAACCTTTGGTGTGCAAAAAAACATCTGTCCTCGTTTGCAACACTCACTACCGAGTTCCAAACTACCTCTGGAAGCAACATCAGCACAACAACTGTTCGTCGGGAACTTCAAGAAATGGGTTTCCATGGCCAAGCAACCACACACAAGCCTATGATCACCATGCACAATGCCAAGCATCGGCTGGTGTGGTGTAAAGCTCACTGCGATTGGACTCTGGAGCAGTCGAAACACGTTCTCTGGAGTGATGAATTACGCTTCACCATGTGGCAGTCCGACGGACAAATCTGGGTTTGGCGGATGCCAGGAGAACGCTACCTGCCCGAATGCATCGCGCCAACTGTAAAGTTTGGTGGAGGAGGAATAATGGTCTGGGGCTGTTTTTCATGGTTCGGGCTAGGCCCCTTAATTCCAGTGAAGGGAAATCTTAATGCTACAGCATACAATGACATTATAGACGATTGCGTGCTTCCAACTTTGTGGCAACAGTTTGGGGAAGGCCCCTTCCTGTTTCAGCATGACAATGCCCTCCATGCACAAAGCCAGGTCCATACGGAAATGGTTTGTCGAGATCGGTGTGGAAGAACTTGACTGGCCTGCACAGAGCCCTGACCACAACCCTCTTGAACACCTTTGGGATGAATTGGAAATTTGGCGTAAATGCCGACTGCGAGCCAGGCCTAATCGCCCAACATCAGTGCCCAACCTCACTAATGCTCTTGTGGTTGAATGGAAGCAAATCCCCACAGCAATGTTCTAACATCAGGTGGAAAGCCTTCCCAGAAGAGTGGAGGCTGTTATATCAGCAAAGGGGTGACCAACTCCATATTAATGCCCATGAATCTGGAATGTGATGTTCGACGAGCACCTATGGGTGTGATGTTCGGGTGTCCACATACTTTTGGCCATGTAGTGTATATATATATATATATACATATACATATATATATACATATATATATATATATATATATATATATATATATATATATATATTCACCCTTCGTTCAATTAATAGTCAAATAAAAAGATGAAATATACTGGAGACAATGGCATTCCTCCTTAAGCTCCTTTGGAGTTTGCGCTCTCAAGCGCAATCCCAAGCCGTGCTTGCAGTGTAGGGATGAAGGGGGGCGTGTAGCGGCACGAAGGGAAGGCAAAGAGATCGGAGTGCCAGGGAGCAGTGGGAGCTCACACAGAGACAGATGCAAAGCAGGAGTCGGAAAAGAGGGACTATTATTGAGAATATAAAGAGAACACAGTCTCGGTCTATCAGATGGTGAAGAATAAGAGAGGAAGGCAGAAGGAGAAACCGAGCCCGGAGTGTCAAGAAGCGTTTGGCAGCCAGAGGGAGCATTGCCTCAGCGCGTTCAGGACAGCACAACGATCAGCACCACGGACAGCATCTCGCTATCTCTCCCACGACTCTCGTTCTTTTTCGTTCCGAGTCAGTGCAGCGCTAGTTGGCCCGGGGACCATCAGACGGGACAGGTTTGACTCTGAGTGACGGTGATTTCTCACTCATTTACGTATCGGTCCATATATTTTTGAAATTATTTTTGTCCACGTCTTTTCACTCTGATTTCTGCTTTTACATACCTTCTGTTTTTACATAACCTTACTGGTGGGAGTGACTTGAGGTTTCTGTCTGTGTCTCTTTCTTTCTCTGCCTTTCCGATTTTATACGCGCATCTGGTCCGAGAGAGGGCGAAAGAGGAACAGGAGAGTGGGAGTAACAGGCAAAGCGAAAATAACACGCAGAGGGAACCAGACAGAGATACTGCACATAAAAACAAAGACAGAGCAATACTCGTACAAAGGACACGGATAACAACACAACAACATAGAGACGAGCTGAAAGATATATGAAGAGATCGGTTTTCAAGAAAAAGGGACACACATCGGCAGAAAACGAAAGAACAATACAGACAATTTAAAAGAGGCAGCCGGAGAAGAAATCCTGAACAAAACGAGCAGCTTGTGACACAGACGGACATCCACAGGAGCTAAGTGCAGGATAATGATGCGACCACGCACGGGTTGAGTTTGGAAACTAAATTGCATAAAAGAAGCAAACGACTTCAAACAGAGTGAAAAGGGAACACCATCGAGAAAGGTGAACTCTGCGAGGTCCCTAAATCCCCTAAAGATCAGGAAGCCACAAGCGAAGGTACTCTCGGTGGAAGCTTGCGGGCATGGCGTGGGGATGCGCGCCCCCAGCCCTGGCTCTGTGCCTCGCAGCCTCCCTGATTCTCAGCGTGCGACCCGCTGTGCCCCCTCGCCATCCTCGAGTTGGTGAGTTCAGAGTTATCTTTGTTTGCCCTGT
The DNA here is from genome assembly GCF_964187855.1 of Myxine glutinosa. Lineage (NCBI taxonomy): Eukaryota > Metazoa > Chordata > Myxini > Myxiniformes > Myxinidae > Myxine > Myxine glutinosa. The sequence goes on along the minus strand of NC_136264.1, from coordinate 36,664,444 downwards.
TAACTGAACTGTGTTAACTACTCTGCATGCGTTTTACCTTCTGAAAGATGAGGTTGGAATATCTCGCATTCGTTGGGTCTGATTGTGTAGGTCTGCCACATGAGATGGATGAAATCTTGGGATTTTCATTTTGAGATTCCATGATATTGGATGGTCTGCGATGTGTGTTATGGAAACTGACTTTCAGGATACCGAAGAGATGCAACTTTCCAGTCCCTGGATTTTACCAGTGGGTTTGGGAAGTGATGCTGATGCAGGATTTGCAATGTAAAACATGATGCATGGCACTTGTTTGATTTGTCGAATGCTTGTTACTTATTCATCATTGCTTTGGATGTGACCACTGGAGAACGTGTATACAGTGGCATGTTAAATAATTACCAAAATCAATATGCTTTGCAGGAATATCTCCTTATCTTATGCATGAACTTTGTCGGAAACCATGAGTGCTGTCATATACTCTATCTGACATATCTGCAATGACTTTCTTGAATTTCCAGTTAGAAATAAACTAAATGCATAAAAAGTTGGAAATGTTCATGCATACTCTAACCGAGTGATATGACTTGGGGAGGAGGTGGTTGCTGAAACATCTACGTGATGTGGGAAGGAATGCTAATTTAATATGAAGGATTTGTCTTCATTCCACTAAAAAAACTCTTCACTCAAAAAAACAAAAAAGGAAATGTGAATGTGCTCATTTTTTGAATACATCAAAACATACAAACTTTATTCCTCTGCAGGCCAATTGTTTCTGATGTGCACACTTTGTTGAATATTGTAAAATGCTTGTAATGCAATACGAACCTGGCACCAGAAAGCATCCTCTTGGAGAAGATGGTCGTCCAGCAAGAGATTTGCATCATAAACCTTATTGGCTAAAAAAAATTGTTCTGAGCTCTAAACTCGTTAGTGATGAGAATGGTGATCATTTGTGTATTGATAAGGAAATGATCTATGACCAACGTTATCTCTTCCTCGTTTTCACATTGCTGTTCAAGGTTACACCTCTAGTTCGGTCTTGTAGTAAGATTTGTATTGAAAGGAACAAAATGATGGTGGATGGTTGTTGTTCTTACTTGATCTTCTCTTTGCTTGTTGTTGCTTTTCAAGAACAGGCAGCAGTGAGTTGAAAGCTCTTTGGTCTATTAACACCGCAGTTGTTATCCCGTGGCTTAAGTTGAAACAAAACCAAGCAGAGCGCTTACGCTCCGCTACTGTCGATCTTTATTCCGTCTTCATTGAATAGGTTGCACGTACCGGACCAGCACACTTTGTAGAGCATGTGGACTTGCACTTGCATCATTGGGATAGAGTGAAAATGGAAAACATCACTTTTGCATTATTTTGGCATGAGCAATCCTCAATCTACCGTTTCCCTACGACAATAGGTGTCTTCACCACCTGCTCCCTTTGTTTTAGATTATTGTTGCATTCACCTGTCCTTGCAATGTTATTTGCAAATGCTGTGAGCTAGCAATAGCAGGAATCAATATTTCATTGAAAGATTAGATAAGAGGACTTCAAAGCAGAGGGCAAGAGGGAAGGGTGCGGGAGGCAAACGAGACCATGGGGAAAGGGTAGGGCATTAGTGAGAAAAGAAAACAAGTGGAGATGGGAGAGTGTAAGGAACAATGACGTGGTGTACAAATATTATCTGCAACAGAGGAATATGTTGCGAGATTAATGCGTTGTAAACGAATATGTTGTCCGTTACAACCAATGGTAGAAAGAAAAACGCGTTAAAAAATGCATCAGTTGAGCTCGATGCTTGCCATATCAAGGGCATTTCATCTTGCGGAGGGAACGGACAATTTCTGGGGACGGGGAGTTAAGCAGGAGTGAGGTTTGGTGTGGGAATTGTGGGAATACAAAACAATATAAAGAGACGAATCGCCAGGAGACCAGGAAGCCGCAAGCGAACCGGTCACGAATTGCGTTGAAAAAATTTGAATAAAAACAGTTGAGGATGCTGAGTTGAACGTGTGAATCTAGTTCCACGAAGAATGTGAACCAAACTGAGAATTTCCCGAGGAGTTATGATCTGGCAGAGGCCTGGGACTTCAGGCTGATAGAGGATGAAATGATGCTCAAAAAAGGTGAATTAAAGGTTGCATCAGTATCCAGTCTTGGACGATAAAAAGAAAGGAAAAAAAACTTGAGTTTTAATGAGAGATGAAAACGTTGGAATTTAACATTTCCTTCTGGAACAATAACATTACCTCTGCCTGTTTTTTAATCATGCTCAGTTGACTACAAACGCCTCATATTTGTTGTATCCCTAAATTGGTATATTTTATTTGGAAAGATGGCCAAGGACAGGATTTAGACACAAAAAGAGGCCATTCGGCCCATCATGCGTATGCCGTATCCATACCCTATTAACTCCAGATTAATTTCGCTGTCATCTCTGTGCTAACCCCATTCCAACAATGAACTTGATCTAATTCAAAATCCACATGCCTTTACAATTATGTTGTATATCCAATTAAAATCTAAGCAAGGGAATATAGCCATGGTGGCAGCAGACATTGCTTACTTCTACAACAACAGGACAGCTGGATTTATGTCTCAACCAAAAAGAGGAATGCTTCAAGATGGAGCACCTGGCGCACCTGGCACTGCTGCGGGATGCCAGTTTTAGATTATACTTTCCAGGAGAAAAAGAATCAATAATCGAATGAATCAACTGGAGTATGTATGTTGCACTGCCTGGAATACCTGTTCCATATGGGGATGACCAATCCAAGTACGAGCCCAGATCAACTGTGCTGAGCTTCTTGCGTGTGATTAGATCAAGCTCATCCCAAACCGATAGGATAAATCTATCCCGCAATGAATCATAAGGAATGTGTTCATACAAGATATTGCCTTCTTTCTAGAATATATTTCGATGCTTTCATTCGATCCCACTTTTGGGTTTGTGAATTATGGTCATGACCATAAATGACGTAAACAGCCCCTGTGGCACAGGGAAGCTTGGAATGAGGTCATTAGGGGTTCATTCCAATGTTGTTCTTCTTGAATCATTTGTAAATTGTTCATAATTCAATCGGGCAATGCCACCTATCTGGCAACCTGGCAAGATATTTGCTTCTGTTGGCCCATCTAGAATGCAATGATCCTTTCAGTAACTCCGTCGCTCAGGCCCAAAACACTCGGAATGAGTGCTGTTGATCTGGGCTGGCTGTACGTGCGGTAAACCGAGCTGTGCGTGTGTGCCAGGTAACAGTACATGAGGACGTGCCGCAGCATACTCGGATCTGCTGTTTGTGTTTACTCGATGGTGCTGGCCGCCAGGCCACCTGCGGGCGGATGTTTCCGCAGTGTAGCTTTCGATCGGAGGCTGGAGGGAGCCGGCTCGGCTGCCTCCAGCCATGCTCTGGGCTCCGATTGCGGCCTCGTGGGAGGTGTTCGGGCACTTGGAGCCGGAGTCGGGCCCACATAGTGGCCAGTTCTATGTTTCGAGACAAGTGGCCCAAAGTCGATGATGCTTCTTGGGTTTCGGTCGTTTGACTCGGTGCTGTAGCTCTGTTCGAACACTAAAAAAAAGTTACCATTGCAGTTCTATTGACGTCATTGTTGTAATTTTTGTTCAGATTTACATAACCACAATATCCATCGCAATGCATGTTATGAAAGGAAAATTGATATTGCATCCATAAATAGTTAGTGCTTATGTTTTTGGCGCAGCAGGAGAAGGGGTTTTGTAATCACTTGTGTGTGTGTGTGTGTGTGTGTATGTGTTTGTGTGTGTCTGTGTGTGTGTGTGTGTGTCTGTGTGTGTGTGTGTTTCTGTGTGTGTGTGTCTGTCTCTGTGTGTGTCTGTGTGTGCGTGTGTGTGCGTGTGTGTCTGTGTCTGTCTGTGTGGGTGTGTGTGTCTGTGTCTGTGTGTGTGTCTGTCTGAGTGTGTGTGTGTGTCTGTGTGTGTGTGTGTGTGTCTGTGTGTGTGTGTGTCTGTGTGTGTGTGTCTGTCTGCCTGTGTGTGTCTTTCTGTGTGTGTGTCTGTCTCTGTGTGTGTGTGTATGTGTTTGTGTGTGTCTGTCTGTGTGTGTGTGTGTGCCTGTGTGTGTGTTTCTGTCTGTGTGTGTTTCTGTCTGTGTGTGTTTGTCTGTGTGTGTTTCTGTCTGTGTGTGTGTCTGTGTGTGTCTGTCTGGGTGTGTGTCTGTCTGTGTGTGTGTGTGCCTGTGTGTGTGCCTTTCTGTCTGTGTGTGTGCCTGTGTGTGTGCCTTTCTGTGTGTGTGTCTGTGTGTGTGTCTGTCTGTGTGTGTGTGTCTGTGTGTGCCTGTGTGTGTGTTTCTGTCTGTGTGTGTGTCTGTGTGTGTATGTCTGTCTGTGTGTGTGTCTGTGTGTCTGCCAGGGCCGTAACCTTTTTGCCATTTCAGCTTTTGGCATCAAATTTTCAGCAAAGCTTTATTGTTGTTATATGGAGGAGGCAAATTAATCATTTGGTTAAAAGGTTGAAAGGTCAAAGATCAGCGTCACATAACATCATCAATTTTCATCCGACTGGCCTGAAATTTTAAGAATTTGCATATTGGGTCACTGAATTGGTTCACCAATCAAAAGGTAGGAGTCGATTGTTTTTAGATAAAAAGGTCAAAGGTCAAGGTTGCGTAAAATCACCAATTTTCACCCGATTGACCTGAAATTTTAAGAATTTGCATATTGGGTCACTGAATCGGTTCAGCAATCAAAAGCTGCAACCTGATTAATTTTTGAGATCTAAAGGCTACATTAAGTCATCAGTTTTCATTTTGAATTTTTCTTAAACCGTTTTTGTTATTTTGAGTACACGGAAGAAGAAGACGACGTCTGATTACAAACGTATGCGGCCGGGCTTTGCATTTTCAGATGCTTTCTGGTTTGGTAATGATATCATAATTTTGTGGCTACAACTTTAAATACCTGAAAAATACAGACCTGGAATTAGCCTAATGACATGATACTCAGCAGGAATTTTGAGTTCATATTCCAAAGGAGTGCTTTTAATGTTCCCAAGCAATAATTGTAAGCAGAAAGGATAACTGGCCAAATTTTTATCCAAAGGATTGTAAATCCTTACCTGCAAAGCACCATGGAGGGGTATAGCAAACCACTCACCTCGATAACCGCACACAGATGAGTGAGCTAGGTCAGTGAGCTGCCCCGAGCATAAATTATCCTAATGATGACGTTGCTGTTGATGACATACAATCTTTAATATGGACCATTAACAGGGATGCAGGGACACTTTCTAGCACTTTCTATCCTGAGAGTGCAGCATAGTGATGTCTTTATGGTTAGGGGTGTGTTGATGTTTTTTTGGGGGGTTTTTTTTTTAGCACCAACACCAAAAGCCTTGGGGGAGAGGGGTGTGGGTGGTGGGAGTCGTAGGTACAGCTGCTGCACCTCATGTACCTGCTTCCAGGATGTTAAGGATCCCACTTTATTTTACAAGAGCAAGCCATTGCGCAGATTGAGTGTAGGATCGACCACCTTGCCTCATTAGTACACTTCTTTGGTCAATAACAACAATAGCGATGTCATGAGGCCTGATATGTATGGTGTCCATCCATTGAGAGTTCCATTGATGTTTGTAATAATAGTAATAACAATTACAGTATACAATGATAGCATTATAGTTTGTGAAGTCATTTCATCCATCCTACCCGTAGCCCAATATGGTGGTCCGCTTGGAGCTGTTCCACTCAGTTGTTCACCTGGTATTGGTGCAAGCAAAGGCAATTTCAACCAATCTTAGCAGCAGAAGAAAAATGAAAAAGCAAAGAAAAAGGTCTAAAAAAGAATATGCATAGCGAGGGGTATGAGGGATGGAATCCATCGCCTTGGCATTGCTGCGGTGCCTGAATGATTTCCTGCGCTCGGTGCGTTGTTCGGGCCTGTGCTCACAAAAGATGTTCTGCGTTGCACGTTTGGACAGGCCCGATTCATCAGGCCACCAGTCGCCGCATTGAGGTACTAGGCCAAACATGCACACTTGCTTTTCTACATTAGGCCATCTTTGGTGGTTGGGAGACGATGTACGGTTTTGTCAATTGTCTTTCTTAACATTCCCTGCTCTTTTAAGCAACAAGTAGAGAATTGTGTCAGTGTGATCCTGTGTAACACGTTGCTTTAGGCTTTTAAAAATAATGATTATCTTTCCATTAAGTGGAACTCTTCAATTTGAAAAGCACCAACAGCTGTTCCACCCGATGGGTTCTATCCTCACAAGTCACATTCCTAATCCTTGACCTCATGGTTCCCTGCACTTCTGACCCACGACCCACTGCTCTTCACCTTTCCTATTGTGAAATTACCCACTGTCCGCAGTTTCTGCACTTTGATGTCCCCTTTTCACAGCTTCAGCCCCACAACCGCCCCCATCGGCTCCAGCACGCAAGAATCGACACACAACGTCCCACTGCTCAGATTAGCACCATCACTAGCCATTTGATGCCTGCTTTCCCCAACCATTGCAAGAAGGATTACAGCTTTAACGAATCACAGTTAAGCACAAATCCTGCTAAGCTGCTGTTAACGCTTTGCCAAGTCCTCCTGTGGCAGTAAGGGAATGAACACCAAAGGGAGATGGGCATAATGTGCTGAAATTGCTTCAAATGGCTGAAATATCTGATATTTAACTGCGGTGAGTCATGGCTTATAGCCAAGGCCAGACCTGTGTGGCCTGTACACAGAAGCGTTTGAATTAGGCTTGAATTGCAAGATTACTGTTTGAAGCACCTCTGACATTTTCGTAATACGAAAATTTTGCAACGTAGCTTAAAATCAAATCATGTTTTCATACCTTTTTATAAATCCTAGCTTGAGTTAACATTTCCAAATGCTCAAAAAGGTATCCACATTAGTCTGAAAAGAAAGGAATGCCAACTTTTTTCTGGCTGGCTGTGATCCCTAATTTCAATGGTGACAAAATCACTCTGATTTCGTTACCGGGAACAGAGTTGATGCCAATATCTAATGGATTCTTCCATAACCAAATATGTGGACATCTGAGAAATTTGAAGTTCAATACTCATTTCCCCCAAACAATGAAGTTAAATATCTGGTTAGGTTAATGGCCTTTGGAATGAATGAATGATAATGAATGAATGAATGAATATGAATGAATATGAATGAATGATCGTTTTAAGGCCATTTTTCCCCACGAGAGCAGGTGTTCGCCTTGCGGGCCCCATGACAATCATGGTTCCATGTTTGATGCAATGTTTTTATGGCCGGATGCCCTTCCTGACGCCAACCCTTAGTCGCCTCTTACTATGCGCAGGGATACGGTGTACCTATTATAAATCGGGGTACACACCGGGATTATGCATCCCAGCAAGCTGGTACTCAATTTGCCGACCTCGGAAGGATGACAGGCTGAGTCAACCGCCCTGCTGTTAATTCAGCGATCGACCGGGATTCGAACTCAGGATCCTAGGATCCCAAGCCGGCACACGAACCGCTAAGGACCAGGATTCGAACCCAGGATCTTATGATCCCAAGCCTGCAACCTAACCGCTAAGGTTAAGGTTGCCCCCCCAGCTCTCTCTGGGCTCTGTCCCCAAAATATTCCTACAGGTCGCACAAGATCTGCCTGCAACCCTCTTAAGATTAAACTGCCAAAATCAAGACTCTCTGCTCACCTTCACTCCTTCATTCCTCTTTTCTCCCGCCTCTGGAACAAACTCCCTCACTCTCTTCAATCCCACTCCACCCTCCAGGTCTTTAAAACAGCTGTTCACCACCATCTCTTATCTTCCCCCATCCAAAACCTTGATCTTTTCTACCCCCGCTAATTTCACCCCAAATCCACTTTTTTGAATTACCAACTTCTGTCCTGGAAGTCCTTGGTGTCCTTGTGTTTTATACTTCTCCCACCCCCCCTCTTACCACGCCTCCTCCCCCCAAGGCCTCTCCCTCCCACACATCTCCCTGCTCTAAAATGTTATGTTTGTGTGCTTCCCCTTCTCTCCCCATATTGTCTTCCGCTCCCTCTTTTTATATATTTTGTTTGTCTGGTGGATTTGTTTGTGAAATAAATGTTAGCTCTTTCACGAGCCTCGATTCAGTATACAAAAAAAAAAAAAAAAAGGACCAGGATTCGAACCCAGGATCCTATGATCCCAAGCCTGCACCCTAACCTCTATGGACCGGGATTCAAACCCAGGATCCTATGATCCCAAGCCTGCACCCTAACCACTATGGACCGGGATGCGAACCCAGGATCCTATGATTCCAAGCCTGCACCCTAACCGCTAAGGACCAGGATTCGAACCCAGGATCCTATGATCCCAAGCCTGCACCCTAACCACTATGGACCGGGATTCGAACTCAGGATCCTATGATCCCAAGCCTACACCCTAACCGCTAAGGACCGGGATTCGAACCCATGATCCTATGATCCCAAGCCTACACCCTAACCGCTAAGGACCGGGATTCGAACCCAGGATCCTATGAACCCAAGCCTACACCTTAACCACTAAGGACCGGGATTCTAACTCAGGATCCTATGATCCCAAGCCAGCACCCTAACCGCTAAGGACGGGGATTCGAACCCAGCATCCTATGATCCCAAGCCAGCACCCTAACCGCTAAGGACCGGGATTCGAACTCAGGATCCTATGATCCCAAGCCTACACCCTAACCGCTAAGGACCGGGATTCGAACCCAGGATCCTATGATCCCAAGCCTACACCCTAACCGCTAAGGACCGGGATTCGAACCCAGGATCCTATGATCCCAAGCCTACACCCTAACCACTAAGGACCAGGATTTGAACTGAAGATCCTATGATTCCAAGCCAACACCCTTACCGCTAAGGACCGGGATTTGAACTCAGGATCCTATGATCCCAAGCCTACACCCTAACCGCTAAGGACCGGAATTCGAACCCAGGATCCTATGATCCCAAGCCTACACCCTAACCACTAAGGACCGGGATTCGAACCCAGGAGCCTATGATCCCAAGCCTACACCCTAAGGACCGGGATTCGTACCCAGGATCCTATGTATCCCAAGCCTACACCCTAACCGCTAAGGACCGGGATTCGAACCCAGGATCCTATGATCCCAAGCCTACACCCTAACCGCTAAGCCAACACCAGGCTTTGGAAAACCAGGCTTTTGGAAAGGAGGGTAATTTTAATTTTAATTTTTTATACAAGGCAGACAGACAAGGCAGACAGGAATAAGGTAATTCTGCTTTTTGGACGAGTGGCACAATTCCACCATAACATGAAATCACATGTATTTCTACCACATTCTTAAGTACTTCCTCATATGCCAGATTTCTAAATGTTGTCAATGTGTGAGGCACTTCCTGGTGATTTTTTTCAGTGAGTGTGATGGGAGAAGAGTGCGGTGGAACAAGATGCTGACTCCCCTTCCTCTCCATCCTGATTTTATCCCTCTGGTCGTAATTAAATGTTCATTATCCTGTACGTTTGAACCAGAGAATAGGCCGGTGGCAGTTGTCTTCAGATGGAAAACGTTCAGTATATTTAACAAAATTGGGGGTGGAAGGTACGCATTTGCCTTTGTGTTTCGTTGTCTGGGTTTCGAACCTTAACCCAGCTAAACACTGTAAACCTGGGATTACAGATCCAGGGTAAGACACCAGATGGATGTTAAGTCGAAGTGTCCATCCGCCAGTACTGATCGTTTGTGAACGTTAAATATTGCACGGTATCTCTTGCAAAGAGCACCTTCAGTTAACCACCTTCAGGTGGCCACCTTCAGTCAAAAGTCAGGCCGATGCAGTCAGTTTGTAAAAGACTTGGACCAAAAACTTTCTCCGGCCAACATTAAGGTGGGAATATTTTTGGCCTTTGAAGAAGGAGTGAGTGAACACTCATTATCCATGGGTTTGCCATCCACGATTTCAGTTTCAGCTAACCACAAATAATTTTCTGGAGACCTTTTTTTCGGATTTTTCTGATAAGTCTGAGACAATTTTCTGATTTTTTGTAGAATTTTCTGTAGGCTGTAATAATTTTCTGTACACTGCAATAATTTTCTGTAGATTTTCTAACTTCTATGTAATTAATAATTTTCTGTAGACCGTTTTTTACTTCCAGGCCTGGTCTTGGTTATCCACGGTTCACATCCCCAGTGCTGGCTGGTCTTCTCCTTCCGCAGTGGTGCCGCATGCACAATGCGGCCAATGGTTCCGTTGCCTGCTTCTCTACCTTGGAGGGTGCGGGTGGTAACTGAGATGTGTAGTGTATACCTATCTCACTCCTTGTGAACATTGCATTTTTTTTTGTATACAAGATCGAGGCTCATGTAAGAGCTTGCACATTAAACACACAAACATAAACACAAAAAACATAAATGGACACATAAAAGGACACATAAAAGGACACATAAAACATATAATAAGGGGAGTGGGAGACAAGATAGGGAGAGAGAAGGAAGTACACAAGCACAACAGTAGAGAACAAGGACATCGTGAGATCTGTGGAACTGAGAGGGCTTGGGGGGAGGATGGGAGGGAGGGTGGGAGGGGAAGGGAAGGGAAGGGGTACACGGTACAAAACAAATTGACACTACTAGGAATTTCAGGAATGAAGTCGGAGATTGAAAGAGGTGGATTTGGGGTGTATTAATGGGGGTAGAAAAGATCAAGGTTTTGGAAGGGGTAAAATAGGAAATGGTGGTGAACAGCTGTTTTAAAGACCTGGAGAGAGAGGTGTGCGATTGAAGAGAGTGTGGGAGTTTGTTCCAGAGGTGGGAGAAAAGAGGAATGAAAGAGTGAAGGTGAGCAGAGAGTCTTGATTTTGGCAGTTTCACCAGAAGAGGGTTGCTGGCAGATCTTGTGTGTCCTGTAGGAATATTTGGAAGCTTGGGGAGCTCGGCCAGAGAGCTAGACCATGAACATACAGAGCCTTCAGAAAGTATTCACCCCCCTTGACTCTTTTCACATTTTGTTATGTTACCGCCTGAATTGAAAATGGTTTAAATTGAAAGTTTTTGTCACTAATCTACACATAATACTTCGTAATGTCAAAGGGGAATTTTTTTTCGAGATTTTTTCAAAATAAATAAAAATGAAATACAATAATATCATTTGCATAAGTATCTAATTTACATAATCGAATTTACATAAGTATTCAACTCCCTGAGTCAATACGTCAGAGAAGCGCCTGTAGGCAGCGGTTGCAGCTTTGAGTCTTCTTGGGCATGTCTGTATCACCTTTGGACATCTGGATTTGGGGACTTTCTCCCATTCTTCCTTGCAGATTTGCTCAAGCTCTGTCAAGTTGGATGGGGAGCGTCGGTGAGCAGCAATCTTCAAGTCTTTCCACAGATTCTCATTGGGATTCAAGTCTGGGCTTTGGCTGGGTCACTCAAGGACTTTCACGTTCTTGTTCTGAAGTCATTCCAGTGTTGCTTTGGCTCTATGCTTGGGGTCATTGTTCTTTTGGAACATATATCTTAGCTGCAGTCTCAGGTCTTTTCCACTCTCAAGCAGGTTCTCCTCAAGGATTTGGCTGAATTTTTCTCCATTCATTGTTTCCTCTAACCTGAGAAGTCTCCCAGTCCCTGCCACTGAAAAGCATCTCCATAGCATGATCCTGGCACCACAGTGCTTCATGGTAGGGATGGTGTTAGATTGGTGATTAGCTGTGCTCGGTTTCCACCACATGTAGCACTTTGCATTCAGGCCAAAGAGGTCAATTTTCGTCTCATCAGACCACAGAATAGTTTGCCTCATGTTGTCAGTGTCTTTCCTGTGCCTTTTTGCAAACTCCAGGTGTTCTGTCAGGTGCCTTTTTCTCAGGAGTGGCTTCCATCTGGCCACTCTCCCATAAAGCCTAAATTTGTGAAGTGCTGTGGAGACAGTTGTCCTTCTGGCAGGTTCTCTCTTCTCAGCCGAGGAACTCTGTAGTTCTGTCAGATTGATCATTGGGTTCTTGGTCACCTCCCTAACCCCAGTGTCCTTCTTGCCAGGTTTCTCAGATTGGTCAGACAGCCAGCTCAGAGAAGAATCTGTGTAGTTCCATATTCTTTCTATTTCTTAATGTTGGAGCTCACTATTCTCTTGGGAACTTTCAACACTCTAGAAATTGTTTTAAACTCTTCCCCAGATCGATGGCTCCTCACAATTATATCTCGGTGTTCTACGAACAGTTACTTGGACTTCATTGTAGGGTTTCTGCTCTTTCATGCACTGTCAACTGTGAGACCTTGTATAGAAAGGTGTGTTTCTTTCTAAATCATATCCAATGAAATGAAATGGCCACAGATAGACTCCAAGCAAGTTGTGGAGACATCTCAAGAATCATCAAAGAAAATTGGATCTACCTGAGCTCAACTTGGATTTTCAGAGCAAAGTGGTTGAATACTTATTGACTCGACATTTCAGCTTTTTATTTTTAATTATTTTGTAAACATTGCTAAAAAATAATTCCACTTTGACATGATGGGGTATTAGGTGTAGATCAGCGACAAAAACTCTCAATGTAATCCATTTTAAAATACAGGCTGCAACACAACAAAATGTGAGAAAGGTCAAGGGGTGTGAATACTTTCTGAAGGCACTGTATACATATAAAATCCTTATCACCATCCTTCGTCCAATGACAGGATAAGGCCAATTTGTCTAATCAGTAGGTTATAACAAATAATTCCAAAGAGTAATTGAGATTAAGCAGAATTAATCACTGATTATAATTATTGATTGGAATTATGAGGGTGATTTGTATTAAGACTGCATTGATCAAAAATAGTTTTGTTTTTTGATCATTTTCGCAACGCCATTTTCACAACAGTCTTTCCAATTGTTACGACGGTGACCAAATTGCTTCCACATGGAATCGTTAACTTCATATTTTTTCAAACTTATTTTGAGATTGTCTTTGTGCTATAGATATAGACTGCCACAATTTCGATGGCCAGCATCAATTTCAGAATAAACAAGACCAAAAGTCTAACAGCGGAGTAGCCAGGCTTGTAAAATATTATAAACCACAAACACACATGATTAGCTTTTTAAACAGTCGCTAATGCTGTTTATAACATTAAACAAAGAAATTTGGAGGAATCTCAACATCACATGAGGTAAATTTTACTTACAGAACTGAGCAAAGATCTACTGTAATCTATATACTCCACAAGGGTTGGAGGTGTGCTCATGTACCAAGCAGCTAGCTAGTGCTTGCCAAGCCAGCCGTTCCTTAAGGGTTTTGAATGAAGTGCTTGCTTGAATGCTTTAACCACTTGGCGATCTCTCCACAATAAACTTGGTAAATGAACACACCCAATGTTCTTGAGACCCGACCCTAGAGAGACTGTAATCCATATACCCCAAAGAGGAATGACCTTTCCTGCCGAACTCGAAGTGAGCGGGTGTTTACACCGTAATGACATTATATACGTAATGATGTAGCATGACGGCCAGACACAAAACTGCCGCTACATTAATATATAAAATATACTAGCCGAAAGAACCCGGCGTTTCCTGGGTTCTTTTTGAATGAATTTACTACTATAATTCAGCTTTTGCTCGTGGCCGTAGAAGATTGACTACTATAATTCAGCTCAGCTTTTAATTGCAAAATAGGCCCACCCCGGCCGAGATGGCATCGATCGGCCTCGCCACCTAGTCTATAACCTTCCCAGGGCCCGTTCCGACATTTTTAGTTCTATTTGAATGAATTTACTACTATAATTCAGCTTTTACTCGCGGCCATATAAGATTGACTATGATAATTCAGCTCAGCTTTTAATTGCGAAATGGGACAAGCCCGGCCGAAGCAGCCTCGACCGGCCTCACCACCTAGCCTATAACCTTCCCGGCGCCCGTCCCAACATTTATAGTTATTTTTGAATGAATTTACTACTATAATTCAGCTTTTACTCACGGCCGTAGAAGATTGACTACTATAATTCAGCTCAGCTTTTAATTGCGAAATGGGCCCAGCCTGGCCGAGGCGGCATCGACCAGCCTCGTCACCTAGCGTATAACCTTCCTGGGGCCCGACATTTTTATGGTTCCGACATTTTTAGTTCTTTTTGAATGAATTTACTGCTATAATTCAGCTTTTACTTGTGGCCATAGAAGATTGACTACTATAATTCAGTTCAGCTTTTAATTGCGAAATGGGCCCAGCCTGTCCGAAGCGGCCTCACCCAGCCTCGCCACCTAGCCTATAACCTTCCTGGGGTCCGTCCCAAACATTTTTTGTTTCAGAGGTTTCCTCCTATCTTTCACCGTTCAGGAGATTAGCGCGTGCAGACAAACAAACAAACAAAAACTTTCTTTTATATATATAGATATAGATAGATATATTTAGCCTCCAGTACGTTTGCAGTCACTATAAAGGGATTCGTTTTATGATTAGATTTACTATAATAAATACGTTACATTATTATTACGAAAATTATATATATATATATTTTAAACCGAGGTGAATTCCTTACTTCCGCTTTTACACCACTTCAATCCATCAACGTTCCATTCACGACTTTGGGATTAATAATTAATAATAATCCAGCAAGGAAGAATGTAAACGAGGTTGGCGCAAGAACACAGCCCTGCTTCACATCCTTCACAATCGTGAAAGGGGCCGACAGATTATTGTTAATCAACTTGTGCTCATTCATATTATCGTGCAGACAACGAATCAGCAAAACTTGCTTGCCCAGACAACATAATCGACCAAAAAATTGCCACAATAAAGATTGATTTAGGCTATTAAAAGCCTTGGTAAAATTAATAAAAGCAGCAAAGCGAGGAAGATTTTGCTCTTTACATTTTTCCTAACACTTGGGATTATTTCACTGAAAGAAACAAGATTACTTTGTATAATTTTGGGAATTTTTTTCACACCAGCCGATAGTAGACGAATTCCCCCGACAGTCGCTTGGATTTGACTGATCACCTTTTTTGAAAATTGCAATACCATTTGCAATCTTGAAATCGCTTGGAAAAAACTCATGAATCCACAAAAGCAGAGAAAAGACAAAACAGAAAGTCAGTGTGGAAGTGGGCAATTTTCCAAAATTTATTTGGAATATAATCAGGACCGCTAGCTGTGTTGTTTTTTTTGTTTGCTTGATTGTGTCATTAATTTCAGAGATTAATGGTGCATTGGCGAGACTTTCTAGAATCTAGAACATGACTTTGAGAGATTGAGTCGAAAACGCTAATCGAGAAATTATCATCAGCTTTGAAAATATCAGAGGATAATGCTTCTGCCAGCGATTCAAAATTTGAGACTTGGTTATTCATCACCGTTTACAGTGAGAGGAGAGCTTGATTTTTGAATTGTAGTAAAAAGATTTTTCTCGCTTGGAAAATTTTGTGGGCATTGCCAGAATCAGCTGGTTGTTGGATTTCAATTGCTTTGTTTTGCCACCACAAATTTTTTTGCAAAACATGTTTAGCGCCGAAGAATTTTTTTTGCACCACACACAAATCATTTGTTGCAGTTCTTGTTGCAGTTCTTGTCTTGAGTCAAAGTTATTTGACATGCCACATAACGAAACAAGTTTTGAATTTCCGAATCGTTATCTTCACATCTATCTTTATTTCGCCTTTGACTCACACCAACACTGCCTTTTATCCACATCCAGAACAACGTTTTTCAAAATGTCCCAGTTTGACAAAAAGTCTTTTTTTTTTTTTTGTATACAAGATCGAAGCTCGTGTAAGAGCTAAAAATTTGAAAATTTTGATCGATAATTGATTAAAAAGTTAATTTTTGCACAAAATGTATTATAACATTCATCATTTATTATTTTCCGGACATTAAGTGATCGTAGTTTTGTTTCGAGCAAAAGTTTGGTTTCGACGCTTACAGATTGTCGAATAACCAATTATTGGTGTTGCAGTCGACATGCAAGGCACGTACTTTTTGAGTCATGAAATAATCGATCGTGTGTCATTGTTTAGATAGTGCATGCTGCCAAGTACCCTACATTAGACTTGCGTTCTAAAGAAAGTGTTACAAATTGTGAGTTGATTTTCGGAACATTTCGAGAGCAAAAGAAGACCAAAGTCTCGCCCAACATGGGTATTAAAATGACAGATTGCAAAAATGACGCCATTTAAATGTGGATCTGACTTTTCCTTCCCTCTCCAGAAAAAAATTGTAGTTCTTTTCTTTAATTCACCTTGGCCAGCGAATCAAATTTCTCACAAGCCACAAATGTCAATCTTGTATCGCAACAACTCGAAATCAATCCATGCAGTACGTCCTTATGGATTGTTCACTGAATGTTTGATTGTTGCATTTTGCAAGTACAGAATGGAATTTGGAATGTTCATGGATACCACAATGGTGACGGACAGAAGATACTTGCCGATATTGCCAGCTAACATCAAGAGTGAGCCCCAATGAGGGCTGTTAAATTAGGTTGGGCGGGATTAGATTAGATGAGCTGGCAACACCCAACAACAAGCTTGCGTAGTTTGTCAGACGTCCTGATTTGAGGAGTTGAAATGCTTTGTTGCAATGTCGTGATTCCTTGAAAAGTTTTGGTTGAAGTCATGTTGATGCTTTCCCATAGATGCTGAATGGAAGCGTTACGCACATGCGCAACTTCTTGGAGTGGTGCTGTTAATTACTTTAGTCACGCTGTGGTTTCAGCATGCATATATGTTTTCAAGGGCAATTTGGTTACGCTAGAGGGCAGTTCAGCAGCTCAAAATCCACAGTGAATACTCCTTAAAATAAGTTTTAAAAAGTAATGGGGACACCGCAAGAAACAAGGAATGAAGAAAAATTAAACCTCAATTACCAAACTTGTCCAAACCAGTGTGTAAAGTGGACAGTTTGCATAACTGGTAGGGTGGGGTGGTCCAAAATGCACGAATATTTGTGCATGACAAATAAATTAATACATGAAGGCGCAAGATTCCTTTGAATCCTTCGAAGGCGAATAGGATGCGCATGCGCAAGATTGGAGGTCTCGTCTCTTCAAAGCTGTCCATGCACGCTCGCTTTCGAAGTTAAGTAACTTTTCACAATTGTGTTTTTGTCGAAACTGGTCTTGTATGTACCTATTGGGGTGTCTTTAATAGTATTCTTGGCGTTGGTTTTTCATACCTGTGTACAGAATCGTCGGTCTTTCTTATCGCGTATTCTGAGGCCTAAGTGTAGTACTAGGCTACTGTGTCCAACCTTGGCTTGAGGCTTTGTTTTTGTCTCAGCGGTTCTCCGATCGGGCTGCAATTATTTTCCGGTCTCTGTTTTTCACGGTCTTTTCATCCCATACTTCCTTGTTTTAAAATCTCAAAAAAAAACCAAAAACCCAAAAACATTTCCTTCCGTTCTTATTCGTTTATTCGTTCTTATTTGTTCGTTCGTTCGTTCTTCGACCACGTTGTTTGTGATCACGTTGTTAAAAAATGTCTCATCTGAACCCTGAAGACCTGTATTCTGTCATATTCTATAACACCTTTTTATTCTTCTTCTATAAAAGGATGCTTTCGACTTGCTCACCAAATCCATTCATTCCAAAAAAAAAATCCATCTCTTATAGTGCATCTTTCATTCTTTCCCTAAACTCTCCAGCACTCCATCCTCCCTCCAGTGTCCTCAAACGTATTTTTGACTCGAATGTCTCAAGAAACTCATTTTGCAATAAATGTTCGTTTCCCATTAATCGTACATTTTTGAAAATCCCATCACCCCAAAATCCCATTTCCCATCACCCCTCCCCTCTAAATCTACCCCCTTGCCCATCCCCTCCAAATCATTCCCATCACCCATCTCTTTCAAATCTTCCCCCTTGCCCCTCCCCTCCAAATCTTCTCAATCAATCACCCATTCCTTTCAAATCTCCCCCCACACCCCTCCCCTCCGAGACTCTCCCTCGCTCCTCCCCTCCTAGACTCCCCTCTCACCCCTCCTCCTCAAAGCGTCCTCCCCGCTTCTTCCCCCTTCCAACTTTCACCTTCATCTCCCTCAACCTTCTGCCTCGCTCTTCCCCCTCGTCAAATAACACCTCACTGCGCCTCTCCCAATAACCATCAAACCTTTGGTCTGCCCCATTCTTCCCTTTCTCCAAGCTATTCTGTAATCTCCGACACACCTTCAACAGCTCTCCCTACCTCTTCCTCCTCTTCCACATCTTACCCTACCGCTCCCCCCCCCCCCTGTTCTGTATCCGATGCTCCCCCTTCCTCTTCCTTAACAGTATGGACCTCAAACATCCAGGGCCTTCGCTCAAACTTGTCTGATCTCTCCATACAGGTTGCTTCTGACAAACCAGACGTGATCTGCTTAACAGAAACTTTCCTCCTTCATGATGTCTCTGATTCCTTGGTATCTCTCCCAGGTTACTCCCTCCTCCGGTATGATAGACCTGAGCCTCGTCCTGGAGGTGGGGTTGCTATCTTTATAAAAAACTCTCTTCCTCACTCGCCCTGCACTGCCCTCTCTCCACCTCACCCCCAGGAATACCTTTGGCTACGGCTTCCCCTTCGCTCCCACCTTTTGTTCATATGTGTGTTGTACCGTCCACCAAACAGTGATGACTCCATCTACATCTCGCTGTCTGAGAATATGGACCAACTTCTATCTACCCATCCCAACTCTCTCTTCCTCATATGTGGTGATTTCAACTGTCACCATGCTAGTTGGCTGGGTGTGGGTACCTCTCTCACCAGCCATGGCTCTTCAGCAAAGGACTTCTGTGACTCTCTGGGACTGACACAATCTGTCAATTTCCCGACCCGGATTTCAGTCAACGGAGCATCTTCTCTTCTGGACTTGGTTATGACTAACTTCCCTGAAAATGTCTGCTGCTCTTCTTCTGCTCCAATCGGCTCTTCTGATCATGTGCTTGTTAAAGTGGACATCTCTCTGACCATTCACAGAGAGCCTCCTCAGCGTCGACAAGTCTGGCATTTCACTCAGGCCAACTGGCACGGTCTTCAAGCAGCCATCAATCATCTGGACTGGTCTCCCATCTCTACTGCCTCTGACATAAATTCTTCCTGGGAATTCTTCCAAAGCAAACTGCTCTCTCTCATGCACAGATTTATCCCATCTCGTCTTCTGTTGTCATACCCTTCCTCCCGTCCATGGTACACGGAATCTTGTGGTGAGGCTATTGCCCAGAAACAACTTGCTTTCGTCTCCTGGAAAGCAAATCCAACGGAAGGAAATCTCATTTCCTTTCACAAAGCCCGAAACAAGTGTGTGTCCACCCTCAGGAGAGCCAGGAAACAATATCTCTCCGTTCTCAGGACCAAACTCTCTTATCTGTCTCCCTCTTCCAAATCCTGGTGGCATCTGGTCAAATCTGTTTCTGGTGTTTGTTCCCCCTCCATCCCCTCCCTCACCTTAAATGGCCACACGGCTGACTCCGCACGTGAAAAAGCTGAATGCCTCAACTCTGTGTTTGCCTCTAAATCTTGTGTCCCAAACCCATCCCTCTCTGTACCCACCGTACCCAGTCATAGCCAGCTGCTCCTGGACTCTGTGTCCTTTCCTCCTGACAAGGTGGAAAAGTTTCTGTCAACCCTCGACTCGGATTCTGCAACTGGACCTGACGGCATCAGCCCACGGGTCCTAAAATCCTGTTCTTCCGCTCTTTCACTCCCTCGGTCTGTTCTCTTCACCCGCTCTTTTGCTCAAGGTCATCTTCCATCTGCTTGGAAATCTGCCAACATCACCGCTTTGCACAAAAAAGGTGCAAAAACTGATCCCGGCAACTACAGACCAATCAGCCTTCTCCCAATTATCAGCAAAGTCATGGAATCCATCATTGCTTCAGATATGAAATCTTTCCTCTTCTCCAATGGCTTGATCTCTGATCATCAATTTGGTTTCAGACCTGGACACTCTACTCTGGACATGCTGCTTCTGCTTTCTCAACAATGGATGGAGGTCCTCAATGCCAAACAGGAAATTAGAGTCTCCCTTGACATATCACGTGCCTTCGATACGGTCTGGCACCCCACTCTGCTCACCAAACTCTCCTCTTTTGGTATCCATGGAAATCTCCACGCATGGCTGGCGGACTTCCTCTCTAGTCGTAGTCAACGTGTGGCCCTGAATGGGTTTCTCTCATCTCCTCTTCTTGTTCAGGCTGGAGTTCCACAAGGCAGTGTTCTGGGCCCTGTGCTTTTTCTGG
This sequence comes from Myxine glutinosa, assembly GCF_964187855.1. Taxonomy (NCBI): domain Eukaryota; kingdom Metazoa; phylum Chordata; class Myxini; order Myxiniformes; family Myxinidae; genus Myxine; species Myxine glutinosa. Next base: position 36,644,365 of record NC_136264.1, on the reverse strand, counting down.
TCTTCATCAATGCTCTCTTTGACTCTCTTGAAAATCCTCTGTATCTCTTTGCTGATGACTCTACTCTCTGTCGCTCCATTCTGCATCCCTCAGATCGGCAGTCTGCTGCCTCCTCACTCTCTGCAGACCTGGACAAAATCACAGACTGGGCAAACAAGTGGAACATGTCTTTCAATCCTGACAAATCTCACACTCTTACAATGTCTCTCCGAAAAGACCGACTGGACAACCCTCCCATCCACTTTCTGAATAATCCTCTCCAAGAAGTTCTGTCACTCAAGCTTTTGGGTCTCACTATCTGCCATGATCTTTCCTGGGAAAACCACATTTCAAATCTGGCCTCCAAAGCCAGTCGCCGACTGGGCATCCTCCGTCGTGCGAAGTCCTTCCTTGGCACACCTGAGCTCCTCACCACATACAAGGCTTTCATCTGCAGCTCAATGGAATACTGCTCTCCCCTCTGGGCTGGTGCTCCTGCCTCACACCTAGCTCGTCTTCACGCTGTTGAAACCAAAGCATTCAGAATCATTGGAATCTCCCACGATGAAGCTAACTCCAAGGGCCTCTCACTCACTCACTGCAGGCATGTTGGTGGTCTTTCCATCTTCTACCGACTCCTCTCTGGCCTTGCCCCCCCAGCTCTCTCTGGGCTCTGTCCCGCAAATATTCCTACAGGCCGCACGAGATCTGCCTGCAACCCTCTTATGGTCAAACTGCCAAAATCAAGACTCTCTGCTCACCTTCACTCCTTCATTCCTCTTTTCTCCCGCCTCTGGAACAAACTCCCTCACTCTCTTCAATCCCACTCCACCCTCCAGGTCTTTAAAACAGCTGTTCACCACCATCTCTTATCTTCCCCCATCCAAAACCTTGATCTTTTCTACCCCCGCTAATTGCACCCCAATTCCACTTTTTTGAAATACCAACTTCTGTCCTGGAAGTCCTTGGTGTCCTTGTGTTTTATACTTCTCCCTCCACCCCCCCCCCCTTCCCACGCCTCCTCCCCCCAAGCCCTCTCCCTTCCACACATGTCCCTGCTCTCAAATGTTGTGTTTGTGTGCTTCCCCTTCTCTCCCCATCTTGTTTTCCGCTCCCTCTTTTTGTGTGTTTTGTTTGTCTGGTTGATTTGTTTGTGAAGTAAATGTTTGCTCTTTCACGAGCCTCGATTCAGTATACAAAGGCAATTCTTTTCATGATTTTGGCTTTTTGATTGCGAATTCCATGTCTTCAGCATTTGGTTTAGAGGGTTAAATGTGACATAAGAATCTACCCAACCCATATCACACTGAGCTCATTCTTTATGACTAATGGAGCTTTTTGTTCATCATGTGGGTGAGAACAGAGGTCTGTTTAAGAAATTATATTACGTCATTTTATTTCTAATTGCAGTAAAGAATGACGAAAATAGCAAGAAAGATGCCTCAGAAATCACATTTCACAAAATGTGCTATTTGCTGCTGTTGCTGCTTTAACATTTTGCAATGCAATGCGTGAGCTACACGCAGAGTGATGTTTTAATTGTCCACTAGTGCAATAAAATATCATGCTAATTGCTACACTAAACATGGTTCCCGCAGATCAACCACTGCACTATCTTCGTGCAGTCGAAGCTTCACATATTGCTCAAACCGAGGAAATCATCTTTCCATTGTGCATTTCTTTCCTCTCAATGGGAAATTGTATCCATGTTGCTTAATGCATTTTTATTACACCCAGTTTGTTGTAAAAAAAAAAAAAAAAAAAAAAGTACACATACATTCTCGGTACACCGCCCTCATGCCAAATAATGAAATATCCTCCAGCACGGCATTATGACAACTGTATCTGCCATGTCTGTTGGAGAAACATCCACCGGCATTATGACAACTGTAGGAAAAATTTACCCCTGAAAAGAGCGCTTTAACCTCAGTATAAATTTTTCCTCCTTCCCTTTCCCGCCTCCCCCAAAACGGAGGGGCCTGTCAAAGCCACTCCCCCCTACCCCCAAAAGATGTATATGTAGTATATCTTTCCCCTCCCTCTCACCTCACTTCCCCCTCCACTCCCTTTTCCACTCCCCCCACTCCCTTCCAATGCCTGGTGTTGGCCTAATGGTTAGGGTGGTGGGCTTGGGATCCTAAGTTCCTGAGTTCGGAATCCCGTTCAGCTGTTGAATTAATACCAGGTGGGGTTGACTCAGCCTGGCATCCTTCCGAGGTCGGCGAAATGAGTACCAGGGTACTGGGTCCTCTCTCAAGGAGGTTGGTTGCAGAATTTGCACTCTAGCGACTGTAAAAACACCTCATTCCGCAGCGCACACAGTAGTGTGTGTCAGGATGGTGCTGCGGAGTCGTCCAAGGATGCAGCGATCTGCTCATCCAGCGTACGCTCCCAGGTTATATATATATATATATATATATATACATACTCCCTTCCTCACCGCTCCCCAGCCCCCCCCCCCCCCCCCCTACACTGCAACGCCGGCTACTCCTGCTAGTCCAGTAATTACAGAAGTGTCTAACAGTTTTAAAAAAGCAGCACTATTGATGAGACAAGGCCAGTGAAACTGCATTATGAAGTGAGATTTTATAATGATTAATTACAATTACAACAATCTTTTTGGGGCTCACCCAATAATTACTTTACGACGATAACAACACCTGCATTGAAGGGGATAAAGCTGACCTCCATTTGGAAGTCTCTGCGAAGCTCGACTGGCCTTCTACACTGATCGCCAACAATCACGCTCACGTTACATGGGCCTCACACCTGAGATTCGTACACCGGTCATCCTTCCATCCAAGAACGAATGAAAGAAATCTTCCAAGTCCACCACTTTAAGAGGGAGAAACATAAAGCAGAAATGCACACAGCACAGCTCTTTTTTTTCTGCTAATTTGTTCATTTTAACACTTCGACAGACATCACAAATTGTCAGCCAAGCATGAACACCTCCAGGCCCGTCTTTAATAATTGACACCATTACAAGTTTGCTGCTGGGCTTGGTCGGCCCTTTATACAAAAGCAAATTACTTATTTATTTGTAGCACTACTGTTACATGAATGGCAAACTGCTGTTCGTGAAAACTTGAAAAAAACAAACAATTTTCCAGCTTAAATACAGCTTCTGATAATGTCGGAAGGAAGAAACATGTGTCCAATGGTTAAATGGTTTCTCCTTCGGGGTTTTCCATTTATGGGATTTATGGGATGTTTTTGCGCAATTTATGGGATTTTCCAATAATGCAGGGATGCATGTTCCAGGTGGTTTGCACATTGTCTCCAAGAGGCTCTTTTTTTATTTTTCTGGTGTTAATTCTTTCGAGTGATCTTTCGTACGATTGTAGGCCATGTAGGGGTTTTGTTTTGTTGCAGATCTATGCCATCTGTTTCTTTCCATTGATTGGTCAATACAATCGGAAACCACTAATGGTGTGTCGGGTTAAGCAGAGAAAACATTTGCTAAATTACCCTTTATATTTTGGAAGACGAGCTACAGGCTTCACAAAAGCTTTACCTTCTAATTGCTTTTATTCTCTTGCTGACGAATCCATTAGGGCAGAAACACGTGGCGAAATTGAAGCTTTAAAATTATGGCTTGCACACTGTTTTTATGGTCTCACGCTTGTGGAGGGCCGGTAATGACGCACACAAATACATGCGGCAACACCAGACCGGACTGACGTCACCAATTCCGGAGTGGGGGGCACTTCCGGTAGCAGCAACGCCATATTTGTTGTCATGTGTCTTTTCTCGTCGCAGTTAGCGGGTTAATAAAGAAATCTTCTCCTTCACCCCCTTCCCATTTTTGATGCCACCCCAACAGGGTTTACCTGTCCTCTATCTAAATGCTTAATGTCAAGCAAGGAAGCCACACTTGAAGTTTTTAAAATCTTTGGGATGACTCAGCCAGTGTTTGAATGGAACCACCAACCTCTCAAGGACTCAGAGTTGTTCGCTTTGGAAAGTTAAAGATCTTTCTCCTTTTCTGTGTATACGGCCACCGAATAATAGTTAGTCTTTTAATGCTCCAAGCATTTTGTTTTATTTTTTTTACGAAGATTATGAGACTGGCATCATTGGAAAGATCAACAACAACCTACCACATATAATACAATGTCAGTTTGTGTGATTGTATGGACGTCTGTTCCCATTCATAAGGGTAGGTTTCAAAGGCCAAACGTTTAACACAAATGTGTGTTCACTGCGGTCTATTTTTTGAGGATAAAACAAACTCGAAAAACTTTTTCGATAAAAGAGTAATTATGTCTCTTCGGTTGGAACTGTAGACGGTGGCTTGCAAACCGATCCTCAAGGTCGGTGCACAGAGGCATTTTTTTTTGTAAATAACAATAAATGCAAGGTGCAGGAAGGTGAAATTTCCTGCACATGATGTGCAACACGTGCAGAGTAAAACGAGTGTTAATTTACATCAGTAGGATGTCAAATAAAGAAGATATAAGTACACCTGACACGAGGCCGAGGCTTCAGGCTGTGGCATGCTCATGAGGCTGCACCATCGAATAAACTGTTCCAACCCGTCATTTTTGACGGGCTTTTTATTTGTAGTTTATAATGAGGAAAATTGCTTCCAAAGTGCTTAAAAACAGAAACAGCAGAATTATTCTATGATATTTTTCAATTGTGAAAGTTACTGCTTCTTCACTTAGCGGAGATATTTTCATCAATCAGTCAACTTGGATTTTTTTTACGACGTAGCCCATATGGCAAAGCTGTCTAGAACAGTGTTTGTCCGTCTGTATGTATGTCCCCTCAAACGTATACCAATCAGAGCTGAGGATCTGGTCACATGACAGGGTGATGTGATTACATCTGATGTCATTACGGGGATACGGCGGCTGATTCTCCACACTCCGGCATTTTAATTCCAATGTCATTCAGGCCGAACATACAGTATCTTCGAACCTGTCAAATATCACAATTGCCATGCTGTACCTTTACGTTTTTCATTGTGTGAAACACAAACAAACCGATTGTTGAAATGATCATCAAATATCAAAAGCATCAGCGTTACGTCTCTTCCAACAATATGTACGTATAGGCCTTAGGCTTCATGCCTCACATTCAAGCCGCTTCGGAAAAATTAAGCCCAGGTTTCTTAATACAGTAGTGTATCGTTTTCGTAATAGCAATAAAAATAATAATATAGTAAATATGACCATAACACTTCTTTTTTTCTTTTTTTTTTGTTATCAGAATCGAGGCTCGTGAAAGAGCTAACATTTATCACACAAACAAATCAAACAGACAAACAAAATATATAAAAAGAGGGAGCGGTAGACAAGATGGGGAGAGAAGGGGAGGCACACAAACACAACATTTGAGAGCAGGGACATTGGGAGATGTGTGGGAGGGAGAGGGCTTGGGGGGAGGAGGCGTGGGAAGGGGGGGGGGGAGAAGTATAAAACACAAGGACACCAAGGACTTCCAGGAAAGAAGTTGGTATTTCAAAAAAGTGGATTTGGGGTGAAATTAGCGGAGGTAGAAAAGATCAAGGTTTTGGATGGGGGAAGATAAGAGATGGTGGTGAACAGCTGTTTTAAAGACTTGGAGGGAGGAGTGGGATTGAAGAGAGTGAGGGAGTTTGTTCCAGAGGTGGGAGAAAAGAGGAATGAAGGAGTGAAGGTGAGCAGAGAGTCTTGATTTTGGCAGTTTAACCATAAGAGGGTTGCAGGCAGATCTTGTGCGACCTGTAGGAATATTTGGGGGACAGAGCCCAGAGAGAGCTGGGGTGGCAAGGCCGGAGAGGAATCGGTAGAAGACGGAAAGACCACCAACCTGCCTGCAGTGAGTGAGTGAAAGGCCCTTGGAGTTAGCTTTATCGCTGGAGATTCCAATTATTCTGAGCGCTTTGGTTTCAACAGCGTGAAGACGAGCTAGGTGTGAGGCAGGAGCACCAGCCCAGAGGGGAGAGCAGTATTCCATTGAGCTGTGGATGAAAGCCTTGTATGTGGTGAGGAGCTCAGGTGTGCCAAGGAAGGACTTCGCACGAAGGAGGATGCCCAGTCGGCGACTGGCTTTGGAGGCCAGATTTGAAATGTGGTTTTCCCAGGAAAGATCATGGCCGATTGTGTGACCCAAAAGATTGAGTGACAGAACTTCTTGGAGAGGATTATTCAGAAAGTGGATGGGAGGGTTGTCCAGTCGGTCTTTTCGGAGAGACATCGTAAGAGTGTGAGATTTGTCAGGATTGAAAGACATGTTCCACTTGTTTGCCCAGTCTGTGATTTTGTCCAGGTCTGCAGAGAGTGAGGAGGCTGCCAACTGCCGACCTGAGGGATGAGGAATGGAGCGACAGAGTACAGTCATCAGCAAAGAGATAGAGAGGATTTTCAAGAGAATCAGAGAGATCCTTGTTGAAGACCAGAAAAAGCACAGGGCCCAGAACACTGCCTTGGGGAACTCCAGCCTGAACAGGAAGAGGAGATGAGAGAAACCCATTCAGGGCCACACATTGACTACGACTAGAGAGGAAGTCCGCCAGCCATGCGTGGAGATTTCCATGGATACCAAAGGAGGAGAGTTTGGTGAGCAGAGTGGGGTGCCAGACCGTATTGAAGGCACGTGATATGTCAAGGGAGACAGCTCTAATTTCCTGTTTGGCATTGAGGACCTCCATCCATTGTTGAGAAAGCAGAAGCAGCATGTGCAGAGTAGATGATGGATTCCATGACTTTGCTGATAATTGGGAGAAGGCTGATTGGTCTGTAGTTGCTAGGATCTGTTTTTGCACATTTTTTGTGCAAAGTGGTGATGTTGGCTGATTTCCAAGCAGATGGCAGATCACCTTGAGCAAAAGAGAGGGTGAAGAGAACAGAGAGAGGGAGTGAAAGAGCGGAAGAACAGGATTTTAGGACCCGTGGGCTGATGCCGTCAGGTCCAGTTGCAGAATCAGAGTCGAGGGTTGACAGAAACTTTTCCACTTTGTCAGGAGGAAAGGACACAGAGTCCAGGAGCAGCTGGGTATGACTGGGTACGGTGGGTACAGAGAGGGATGGGTTTGGGACACAAGATTTAGAGGCAAACACAGAGTTGAGGCATTCAGCTTTTTCACGTGCGGAGTCAGCTGTGTAGCCGTTTGAGGTGAGGGAGGGGGTGGAGGGGCAACAAACACCAGAAACAGATTTGACCAGATGCCACCAGGATTTGGAAGAGGGAGACAGATAAGAGAGTTCGGTCTTGAGAACGGAGAGATATTGTTTCCTGGCTCTCCTGAGGGTGGACACACACTTGTTTCGGGCTTTGTGACAGGAAATGAGATTTCCTTCCGTTGGATTTGCTTTCCAGGAGACGAAGGCAAGTTGTTTCTGGGAAACAGCCTCACCACAAGATTCAGTGTACCATGGACGGGAGGAAGGGTATGACAACTGAAGACGAGATGGGATAAATCTGTGCATGAGAGAGAGAGCAATTTACTTTGGAAGAATTCCCAGGATGAGTTGATGTCAGAGGCGGTAGAGATGGCAGACCAGTCCAGATGATTGATGGCTGCTTGAAGACCGTGCCAGTTGGCCTGAGTGAAATGCCAGACTCGTCGATGCTGAGGAGGCTCTCTGAGAATGGTCAGAGAGATGTCCACTTTAACAAGCACATGATCAGATGAGCCGATTGGAGCAGAAGAAGAGCAGCAGACATTTTCAGTGAAGTTAGTCATAACCAAGTCCAGAAGAGAAGATGCTCCGTTGACTGAGATCTGGGTCGGGAAATTGACAGATTGTGTCAGTCCCAGTGAGTCGCAGAAGTCCTTTGCTGAGGAGCCATGGCTGGTGAGAGAGATACCCACACCCAACCAAATGGCATGGTGACAATTGAAATCACCACATATGAGGAAGAGAGAGTTGGGATGGGTTGATATAAGTTGGTCCATATTATCAGACAGCGAGATGTAGATGGAGTCATCACTGTTTGGTGGATGGTACAACACACATGTGAACAAAAGGTGGGAGCGAAGGGGAAGCCATAGCCAGAGGTATTCCTGGGGGTGAGGTGGAGAGAGGGCAGTGCAGGGAGAGTGAGGAAGAGTTTTTTAAATAAAGATAGCAACCCCACCTCCAGGACGAGGCTGAGGTCTATCATACCGGAGGAGGGAGTAACCTGGGAGAGATACCAAGGAATCAGAGACATCATGAAGGAGGAAAGTTTCTGTTAAGCAGATCACGTCTGGTTTGTCAGAAGCAACCTGTATGGTGAGATCAGTCACTTTAATCTCCATGTTGTGAATACAAAGTTGATTGATTGAAGCGGTGTATGGTTCATTATTCCATGATAAGCGGTGTACGGTACTAACAACTGTGTAAGTAAGGAATTCACCTCGGTTTTTTGATAGCATGTTATTAACCCAAACCTTGTGAAGTATATAGATTGCAGTAGATTTTCCCTCAGTTCTGTAAGTAAAACTTCCCTCACTGATGTCGGGATTCCTCCAAATTTCTTTCTTTAATGTTCTAAACAGCATTAGCGACTGTTTAAAAAGATAATCATATGTGTTTGTGGTTTATAATATATTACAAGATCGGCTACGCCGCTGTTAGACTTTCGGTCTGTTTTTTTTATTTAGAATATAATCAAAGCTTTTCGAATTTATTTCTTATGACGACAGTCTCATAATCATAGGACTAAAACACAAAAGTCAAAAAACCCTAAATTTTCATGGTATACCCTGTATGTATGTTGTACTGTTCCACGTTTAAATTCTGCCTCACCGTGATGATGATTACAGTGTCTTTATCTTGTAGTTCATTATCACTTTAACTTGTTCCATAGTGTATAATGCTAATAGTGGAGGTTGTGCGTATACTACATGCAGGACAAGGACGCGAGGTGAATTATACGGACTCTATTCCTCCATGAATTATATGGACACAGGTTCGGGATTGCGTCAGTTGGTTGATTGTAATCTGGTAATTGCTTATTCAAATGTTGAACCCACTGGGTCGACAATGGCAAAGTGCTATGTGTTCATTGCCACGGGGCAGGCACAGCATTGGTGGAAAAGTCATGCCCCAATAATGATGATACAACCTGTAGATTATCTGTACAAATTTGATGGATGACAAGGATGTGAGTAGACACTGGACAAATCAACATGGTTTTATGGGATTTAAATTTGGTTCTTTTAATTCAAATCTATATTCCACTTTTTCTTGTGACATGATCTGCATGTTGCGTAGTCAAGTTGTATGGCAAAGAGATGTTCAGAATAGTCCAAGTATAGGAATGCTTTGTATGTTAATTAAATAATTATCTTACTATAATTCACCAAATGTCCGTCCGTCTGTCTGTCCGTCCGTCCGTTCCCAGGTACCGCAAAAACGGCTAAACCGATCGCAACGAAATTTTGGGTGGGTAATCCTGGGACCCCTTGGAGTAAAATAGGCTATATTGTTTTTCCAATTTCAGCTTTGGTCTCTAGCATTTTCAGGTTTGGACTCCCGCCTAATGTTGTTGTCCCGAGTACCGCAAAAAACGGCTGCACCGATCGCAACAATACACCTCCATGCCCGTGGGATTCCCACGGGTGACCCCACTAATTTTTTTAATTTGTAAAAAGACATTTTCTTACTAATTACAACATGTACATACTCTTTTCTAAAATGAAACAAAAACTCATTTATTGGACATTTACGGGTATTTTGTCCCGCAAAGTCCAAAAAACGAGTTTTTGTCAACAATGTTGTTCCCAATTGGCATACCTTTGCAAAATCCACTATCGATTGTTAATTTTGACATGAAGATGGAACAGTCAGGGTAACGTTTTCTTCATATGAAAGTGTGATCTGTGATACAGATTTCTCCACTGGCATTTCAACAGAATGTCACTTTTGATCATAGTTAACTCCACGGTGGATTTACATGCTTGCCTCATGATACAAATAAAGTAGGATTCTCTGAACACCATTTGTGCCATAATTTTTCTGCAGATATTACACATTGCCAAAAGCAACTCGGAGATAAATCAAAGTTTTGTGTACTCTTGCTCGGCTTTGGTGCAGCAATAATGTCCAATTTTCATGTATGTCCAATTACCCCTTTTGCATTAATTATCATGCAAAACAAGGGTAAAGTCACTAATTGCCTAATATTGTATGCAAATTTTAGTGGTAGAGGAAACTAAAAGAGAAAGCAAGGCTCCTCAGATAGCAATACAAACACTAATGGGTGTTACAAGGGGATTGATTGTCTGAGATGTTTTTTTTTTTAACTTGATAAACATTCCTATTTTTTGTGTACACAGTCGACGCTCGTGGAAGAGCCAGAAACACTGATCAGACTGGATGCAACAGAACAAGAGGAATAGTAGAAAGAGTGGGGAAACACCAACAGAAGGGTAGAAGGATAAATAGAGTCTTGGACAAATAAGGGTTGTGGGGAGGAAAGAGAGGAGGGGAGGATGCACACATTGGACAAGATGGATACAGAAGCAAACACACAGGAAGGAAAAACTTGAAATCTGGAAGGAGCTGGGCTTGCGGATGTGATGGGGTTGATCCATTGTCATATTGTTATAATTTGGCTTGGGTCACCTGCTCCGCCGTTAGCAGAGCGAGGCTGCGCCGACCAACATTTATTTACAGATATTTTCATTTAGGGCAATTTTCTGGAATTTGTGATTTTTTTGGTTTTGGTTTGATTTCGTTTTTGTGATTTTTTTTCCTGGGATATCGGCTTTGAGTTGCATGAGTTTGCAGAATTTCAGCTTTCTAGCTTACCTAGAAAGTATTAAACGCATATAACAGTGAGTCGGTGAATGTGTCAGTGGTTGTAGGCATATAGAAAGAGCTTTATGTTCGTCAAGATAGACAGACAGTCGTGGCCAAAAATATTGGCACCCTTGCATTTTTTCAAATAATGCACAATTTCTTCCAGAAAATTGTTTCAATTAAGAAATATTTTGGTATCCACAAATGTATTTCTTTGATTTGCAGTGGAAGAAAACAAAAACAAGCTGAAAAATTACTAAATCTTAGTAATTCCACACAGAAAAAAATCTATTCCACACAGAAATACTAAAATGGCCCGGACAATATCATTGGCACCTTTTAGTAGTTGTTAGAAATAATTAGATTTCAAGCAGGTGATTCTCCTTCACTTTGGAATTCAACTCACCTGTGGTGAGTTGCAGGTGCCTGCAATATAAAAATCACTCATTCAACCAGTTTGAATAGAGAAAAGGAGTCATTCTGCTGTTTTGTGTCACTGAGTGTACCGCAATGAGCATGGAGAAAAGAAAGAAAACCAGAGAATTGTCTGAGGAGGTCAGACACAATATTGTAGCCAAGCATGGGCAATCTCAAGGCTACAAGTCCATCTCCAGAGACCTTGATGTTCCTGTGTCCATCGTACGCAATGTTATCAGGAAGTTTAAGGCCCCTGGCACTGTAGCCAACCTCCTTGGACGTAGCCACAAGAGAAGGCTTGATCGAAGATTGGAGCGAAGGATTGTTCGAATGGTGGAGAAAGCACGTCGATTGAGAAAATTGTGAGTTATTTGAAAAAAGTGCAAGGGTGCCAATATTTTTGGCCACGACTGTATGTGTATGTATGTATATATATATATATAATTGTTTCTTCCCCATTAACTACACCAAACCTAACCCAACCCGCTCCCACTTTAATTTCATTGCTTATCTTCTGTGAGCCTCGATTCATCAAAACCAAATATATGTAGGTAAGTGCATATACGTCATGGCGATCCAGGCAGCCCTTTGAAACGTTAACATTCCTCAGGTTTTCATGCTTTTGTAAAAATTTGGTCCACACATTGTTAATATAAACACATACACATCCAACAACATATTCCTTTTCTACATAGCAGGTATGGTGGTGAAGAAAATGTTGACGGTGATCAAGAACCTCGCTTTTGGAGATAAATGATTAATTTGATTTGAATTTTTTTTTTCATGCATTGAAGGAAACTTTCTATGAACACAGAACCATATTATATATTATTTAGATACATTTATAATGAATGCTCTGAGAATGTAGCTCAGAAGTAGCATGCACACCTTTGAGCTGTCTCATCTGAATTTCATTGCCTTCAGCGGAGGAACTAACTGCAAGATGTCGCACAAAATCATAACACATAAACAGTTGCGATTGATAAGTTTTAAATGTCTTTTAAGCAACAATGTCTTGTTGAATTTTGAACAATATTCGTCGGAGAGTTTTGTTGTGAACATGTTAAAATGGACCACCATTTTCTTTCTTCAATGGAGTGATGCTCATTGAGGAGCAAGGTGGAACTGACAGTTGGACAATCATCGAACAGGAAAAGAGGAGAGGGAGGAGGGGAAGAACTTGAAACGAGCAAGTAAAATGGTTTAGTTAATCAACATTTTGTATGCAGCCTGTGGCTGCTGGTGGGATCATTGCTGGGAGCACGGTTGTGCCACTGATGCAGTGCCCCCTGTTTCCAGTAAGCTGGTACTCATTAGATGGATGACAGGCTGAGTCAATCCACCTGGCGGTATTTAACAGCACAACAGGGGCTTGAACCCAAGACCCTAAGATCTTAAACCAGCCACCTTAACGGTTATACTAACACCAGGCTTCAAAGGTTGAGTTAGGAAAGTTTAATGGGAGTATCAAACATTGGGGCAACACCCCTGGCGCTCACCTGGTAGAATAAACAGTATACTACACTGACTAAAGGTATTTTAAACCAATTTGAATGGTTTCTAGAAGACAGGGCAGCATGTAGAATCATACTAACATAATCATAACACTTTAATCAATCAAACAAAAAAATCATATTTTGGGGGGAAACCCCAACCCCCCCAACCCCTCCTCCCATCCTGTATACCTCCTCAGACCACAATTTTTCTAATGTCTTGAACAAACATTGGTACATCACGGGTGATGAAGGTTGTGGTCAAGTGTCATTGAAATTGTGTGTGGAAATTCTGAGAAAAAAAGCAAATACCTATTTTGGGGGGCACCGCCCCCCCCCCCCGTACTACCCTCAGGGCCTGATTTTTTTTCATGCCGTGAACAAAATATGGTACATCACGAGTGAGGAAGGTTGTAGTCAAGTTTCATTGAAATAGTGTGTGTAGTTTCAGAGAAGAAAGCAAATATCTATTTTGGGGGGTCAAACCTGGACCCACTTTGACCCCCCGTAGACCCCTTTAAACTTCGATTTTCTTCGTGCCTTGACCAAACTTTGGTACATCACGGGTGATGAAGGTTGTGGTGAACTTTCATCGAAATAGTTTGTGTAGTTTCAGAGAAGAAAGCAAATATCTATTTTGGGGGGTCAAACCTGGACCCACTTTGACCCCCCGTAGACCCCTTTAAACTTCGATTTTCTTCGTGCCTTGAACAAACTTTGGTACATCACGGGTGGTGAAGGTTGTGGTGAACTTTCATCGAAATAGTTTGTGTAGTTTCAGAGAAGAAAGCAAATATCTATTTTGGGGGGTCAAACCTGGACCCACTTTGACCCCCCGTAGACCCCTTTAAACTTCGATTTTCTTCGTGCCTTGACCAAACTTTGGTACATCACGGGTGATGAAGGTTGTGGTGAACTGTCATCGAAATAGTTTGTGTAGTTTCAGAGAAGAAAGCAAATATCTATTTTGGGGGGTCAAACCTGGACCCACTTTGACCCCCCGTAGACCCCTTTAAACTTCGATTTTCTTCGTGCCTTGAACAAACTTTGGTACATCACGGGTGGTGAAGGTTGTGGTGAACTTTCATCGAAATAGTTTGTGTAGTTTCAGAGAAGAAAGCAAATATCTATTTTGGGGGGTCAAACCTGGACCCACTTTGACCCCCCGTAGACCCCTTTAAACTTCGATTTTCTTCGTGCCTTGAACAAACTTTGGTACATCACGGGTGGTGAAGGTTGTGGTGAACTTTCATCGAAATAGTTTGTGTAGTTTCAGAGAAGAAAGCAAATATCTATTTTGGGGGGTCAAACCTGGACCCACTTTGACCCCCCGTAGACCCCTTTAAACTTCGATTTTATTCGTGTCTTGAACAAACTTTGGTACATCACGGGTGATGAAGGTTGTGGTGAACTTTCATCGAAATAGTTTGTGTAGTTTCAGAGAAGAAAGCAAATTCCTATGTTGGGGGGTCAAACTTGGATGCACTTTGACCCCCGGTAGCCCCTCCTTAGACCCCAATTTTTTTTTTATCCCGTGAACAAACTTTAGTCACAACACCACCAAAATATAATTTGTGCGAAATTTGGTCACAATCCCATCAGCGGTTTGGAGAAGAAGTTTCAAGTGTTTACAGACGGATGACGCGCCATCGCATAAGCTCACCTGAACTTCGTTCCAGGTGAGCTAAAAATCATAGTAGTCAGGGCCCTTAGGGATATTTTGGGGCCGTTTTGTTCAAATTCTTCCAAAAGCACCAAATTTGGCCCAGATGTTGCCCATGCCATACTCTTTCGATTTTTGACGGGCGCCCCCCCCCCCGGGGGCCCCATATTGGCGAAATACTAAATGGCCGCCACCCGGATTAGAGGAAATCAGTTGAATAACCAAAAGGGTTGGAATCATGTATGATACCACTTTTCAGGGGTGTTCGAGGTCGAGGAATCCAATTATGATGTTATTTTGATGATTCGAGGTCAAGGTCAACCCTCAAGGTCATCTTAAAGGTCATTTTTGAGTCAAACATGTCGGTTTTTGAGTTTTTTGTCAAGATTTACGCGAGGTTCACCATTTTATGTTTCTGGGTTGGGTAATCGAACTCTGACCTTATTTTTGACAATTAGAGGAAATATTTACATGTCTATTTCCTAATTTTCAGGCATATGCAGTTCATCATTCTAATTACAAAGGTACGGATTTTGATGTTTTATGAACTGTATGCCATATCCTTGTGTTTAATTTTTGGGCGATCATGATCCGGGTTCATGTATACATGATTGTATACATGTCATAAATATGACGTCATAGGTCATGTGACCTGGCGGCCATATTGGATTTTATGAAAACCTTAAAAATGGATCCCTGCCTTCATTTTTCGATCGATTCATTTTGAACTTTGACCACTTATAGTACGCCATGTGATTGGATGCATATCCTAATTATGACGTCATAGGTCAGGTGACATGGCGGGATGGACCGGTATGGTCCCCGGATCATACCGCCCTTGGCGCCCATCAAAAATCGAAAGAGTATGGCATGGGCAACATCTGCGCCAAATTTGGTGCTTTTGGAAGAATTTGAACCAAAATATCCCTAAGGGCCCTGACTATAGGACTGAATTGAGGATGTAAAGAGATGGCAATGCATAGCTTCGTTTAAGTCCTTGAGCACAAAGTAAGACAGAACAGCCTCTAAAAGGTGGTACCGATAACGTGGTTCCACAGATGGGATACGTGATGAACAAAATAATCGAGGTCCTGGAACTTTCACGAGCTTGTATCCAAAAAAAAAGAAGAAGTCTACAGTGAGCCTGGAATTAGGAAGTTGGTGTTGTTGTTGTTGTTGTGTAAACTTGGACAGTTCTCTTGAACAAGCCTCAGCACAGCTCACAGGAGCGACCCAGATATCCCCCACATTTAGGATGATGTGTACCCCCGCCTTCACGAAGTCAGGGCCACAACAGAGTTAGAGAGAGAAAGAGAGAGAGACAAGAGGGAAAGGGCTGGTTCATGGGGACCAATCGGCACTCTGACCGTGACCGCGGGGTCAGATCTGGGCAGCGGGGAAGAATGGGGAAGATTTGGCCCCCGACTTGCGTTGGGGGGTACAACCACCATGAAGAGGCGTCCCCGATAGGAATTTGGAAGTTTAACCAGGTGGTGGTCCATACATGCACCCTGGAGGACAGAGAGCAGAGGGAACAGAGGTCACCACCCCTCTGCCTGTGATGTGAAAGCAACAGACCTTGTGCTTCTTTCTCATCATAGGAGATTCCAATTCTGCAGAATGGGGTACTCTATGACACATGTGAAGCCATCAGCAAAGAAGGCAAGAGAGCTTTCTCGAGCATTGGAGAGGTCATTAGCATAGATGAGGAACAAGACTGAGCCTAAAACACTACTTTGTGGAACTCCAGCCTCCAATGGGAGAGGAGAGGGTTCAATTGATGGAAACAGCAATGTGTTAACTGTATTAGTGGAGGAAGTCAACAATCCAGGAATGATGGCAGCCTTAGGTGCCACAGGCAGTTTGGCCACCAAAGCAGTGTGCCCGACTGTGTCAAACACATGAGATATGTCCAGGGAGATGGTCCAAACCTCTTGTTTGAGATTTAAGGCCTCCATTCATTGCCAATAGACGAACAGAAGCATTTCCAGAGTTAAATGACCATGACAGAATCCAAACTGATCGTCAGAGATCAGTCTATTTGAGAGTAGGAAGGAATCGACTTTGGAAGCCTGGATTCTATGACTTTGCTTGTAATTGGAAGCATGAAGCTCACCAGCCTATATAGGACTTTTTTTCCTCCTTTCTTCTGTATGTGAGTAATGTTGGCTGGCGTCCATGCAGAGACCTATAGAGAACTACGGAGTGAATATGGCAGGTAGGGAGTTGAGTGGAGGGGGCAAAAGTAGCAGGACAGGACTTGAGAACATGGGCACTGATGCCATCTGGGCCTGTCATCGAAGCAGAACTTTTTCTGCCTTCCCGAGTGAGGACACAGGTTCCAGTAGAGAGTGGGTACTTTGGTATAAAATGGGGACAGATTGGGATGGGTTGGATGCATGAAATTTGGAGGCAAATATATGCCTTTGACATCCTGCCTTATATCTTACACAACGTTTCCAGTACTGCCATTTGAGGTGAGGGATGTGATGGACGAGGCGCATACACTGGGGAGAGACTTCACAAGCATCACCGTGACTTTGAGGAAGGATACTGGTTCTGGAGTTTAGCCTTGAGAGTTTCAACATAATGTTTTCTGGTGCACATGCTTTTTGCGAGCCATACCGAATGAACGAAAGTTACCCTCTGTTGGGATAGCTTATCAAGCTGAGAAAAGAAGCCGTTGACTGCATCCATCTCTCCACTGGATTCAGTGTACCAGGGCCAAGAGGATGAATAGGAAAGCCGTGGATGGGATGGTACAAACTGATGCATGAGAGAAAGTCGACTTTGTGAATGTATTCCCAGGTGCAATTAATATCAGGTATTGCGGAGATGGTGATCCATTGCTTTTGTGAGAGGGCAGATTGAACACCCTGCCAGTAAGTCTCCGCAAACAGCCATATCCTGCATCGTTGAGGTTGCTCCCTTACAATAGCCAGGTAGATGTTGGCTTTGAGAAGAAAGTGATCAGAAGAGTCAATGGGGTATAAGAGGAATGAAAGAGATTGGATGGGAGGTTATTCATTACTATGCCATGGAAGGAGGACGCGCCTGCATGAGCAATCTCAGTTGGGGAGTTTACAGATTGGGTCAAACTTGGAGTTGCGTAAGGCCATAGCTGGTTGGTGCTGAGCCAACATACAGCTTGCTGGCAGGGTGGCAGTTGAAATCACCGCAGATGATAAACAGAGAGTTGGGATGGGTATATAGAGGGTTGGCATCGTTGGGTGGACAGTATACTACACAGACAAACATTAGGTGGATGGAGGGAGCCAAACATTAGGAGGGAGTCATTCTTGTAGTCAGAGCTATTGAGAATGAAAGATGTAAGGAATGAGCACAGTAACGAAATATCAGGAAAAATGAGTTAGTGATTTATTTGTGTTAAAGTTTTTTTAGTTTTTGGATTTTTTACAAGAAGAGGAGGAAGCAAAATAAAAAGTCAAGATGCATTAAAGGGGAACATCCGGGATATAAGAAACCTTATTAGGCACGTGTCAGTCTTGAGACAAAGAGCCAATGAGGCACACTTTTTCGCTGAAGCCTCCAGTGACCTAGGCCAGACGCACTAATTAATATCCGACCATACACACCAAAAAGGTATATGGACAAGATGTACTGGGATGGCTTCAAAACACAACACGTGGATGAAAAAATAACAACAACAGAACAGATCCAGTACGGAATTCTTGGATTTGATGAGTTTCAATGTAGGAGGTTAGAGCCAACGTTGTAGCAAGCTCGGAGGTCAGAACCAAAAGTTGATTTACTTCCTCTAATTGAGTGTCCCAATGATATATATGAAACCAATACGGCCATGACGTGACAGAGCACGCCAGCCATATTTTTCTTCATCATGCACTGGCATGTCGTGAATGTTGCGGGCAATTTCAGAAGTCCGACACAGAATGTTCTGTCTGTTTACATCCCTTTTTTGAGACTATATGGGCCTCGTCTTGAAAACCACGTGTTTTGCAAGATATCAGAGAAATAAATTGAAAGATGTCAGCCTGAACAAAAATGCACTGAATGGCTTTTTCACCAGAGAGATATTGGCCTTGACAAGAAAGTGATCAGAGGAGTCAATGGTTTATCTTGCCAGATGATGCAGTGAGTGGCATAAACTGCTTACGAACGCTCAAAGGAAAGAAACCCGTTGCATTTTTTGGAGCATCTTGTAGAAAAATTCCTCCTGGTGCTCAGAATGTAGCATATGCCATTATTTTGCAGGAGATAATAAGCTGGCTGTCCCGGTGTTCCGATCGACTTCCAAGTTCCAGCCGTGACTGCATCGAAGAAAGCAAATTGCAATATATGAATGCCGTACTGGCTCTGACCATCCCCAGTTTCTCTCAGTCTAGGAGAACAACTCTTCCAAGAGAACTTCTCTAGGAGAGTGAACCAGCCACACTGAGATTATACACCACCTGTGAAACCTTGTGCTTCCACTCACCCCAGGCATCGGGAGAGTTGTCAGGTTCACTATGTTAACAAATATAATTTCGTTCAAAATTTGGGAGATGAGCAAACCTGTACATTTTTGGAATCATCAGAGCATGGAGAATCCGAAAATCAATGTTGGCATTTGCAAAGACACCTGCATGGCCGCCATTTTGGATTTTCAAAATGGCCGCCATGAAATACATATTTTGCGCGATCTCGGCTTCTAGTCAACCGAGAAACTTAATTAAATATGCTAATCCTATGTTTTCTGGGTCAAGGAATCCAATAAAGGCCTCAGAATAGTGCTCAGTATTATAGAAAAGCACCAAACAAAGGTAATTGGAAACCATTGTCTTTATATTTGTGATATAACTGTATTACATAATACATGATATTGCAAGTCCTTTGAAGTTATAGGTATGGGTTTATAAAGCAAGAAAGCAGCCTTGTTATTATCAGATTGAACTATAAGGCCTATACACAGGATCTACTACGTCTACACCGTTCAGGAATATTCTTTTATAGATCTTCATCACTGTCCTGAGTGTCATTTTCGCAAAGGTGTCTACGCAAATGCGAACATTAATTTTTGGATTCCTCATGCTCTGAATATTCCAAAAATGTATAGTTTTGCTAATCTCCCAAAAATTTGAACGAAAAGACATCGTGAACCTGACGAGAGCGTTCTTTTGCACTCCTCACATATTAATGAAAATATAGTGGAAGCATTAGTAATCGACTCCCAGTTTCCAATTTGTCAGATAAAATTGGTTAGTAAGTGAAATCGAAATCGTTATTTTATTTCTTTTTCCAAATTTTTTACTTTAAAAGGGTAATATTCATTAACTGTTGAGACTGAGAAGGTTTCTCAGTAGGAAAGTAAATCGATGGAAATGTAATGATGTATGTTGGCAGAATTGACTGAATAGGTTCAGTTTTTTTTTTAACAGAAACATTTTTTTAAACTTCCGGGACATGTCCGAACCAACAACTTGAGTATATAGACCGTGTGTGTGTGTATATACAGACTTGGCATTTAATATGGAATATTTTTTTTGTGGGGGTGAACTTACTTTTCAAGATGTCTTAGAACCAAAAGTTCATTAGAATTATGTTGAAATTATTCTAGATTTTGTTAATGTGACCTTTAAAAGAAACAAAAACCACATTTGACATTTGAAGTAAATAAATTGATCCTTGAAAGTGATGTAAACTGATATCGAACTCAATACACGGACAGTACTGTGTTAAACTTCTGTACGTTTTCCAGGAGTATCTCTTTATTTTGCACATTAGCCAAAAAAAATTTCAACAAAAACAAAAGCTAAATTATGACTGGGATTACGGACAGTAAAATTACAGTTCAGTACTTCGTGTAACCCCCACGAGCATTCAGGAGAGCACGTACACGTCGAGGCATGCTGTTCACGAGATTTGCCAAGGTTTGGACAGGAATCGCTTGCCATGCAGTGTCAATAGCCTGCTGCAATTCACGCACAGAGGTAGGCTGCTGGTCCAAGTTGTCGATTTGACGCATTAATTCTGCCCACAAGTTCTCTATCGGATTCATATCCGGGGACATGGCAGGCCACTCCATATGCTCTACACCACGGTCAGCAAGAAAGTGTTGGATCATGCGAGCACAATGAGGCCGTGCATTGTCATCTTGGAAGACAAAGTTTCCTCGAAAGGCTGCACGAGCAAATGGAAGCAATGTTTCTTCCAGAATGACCCTGTACTTGAACTGGTTCAGGTTTCCATTCAGAACAACCAGGTCAATTTTGCCCCCTGCATGAAAAGCAGCCCAAACGGTCACCCCACCACCTCCAGCTTGGACTCTTGGCACTATACAATCTTCGTTGTGGGCTTCATGCACTTGTCTGCGCACTCGGACGTGGCCATCTTGACGATAGACCAGAAATCTAGACTCATCAGTGAAGGTCACATGATTCCAGTGTCCTGGCTGCCATTGACAGTGCTCTTGCTCACTGCAATCGGCGTTGGCTGTGTTGTCTGGTCAAGCGTGGCTTTCTCAGGGGACGCCTGGCACGATAGCCTGCTTGAACCAGTCGTTGGTTGACTAGCCTTCTGGATACAGGCACATTTGTCAGTTGCTGCCACTCAGCCCTAAGCCGATTAGCTGACTTGGTACGGCCATTGTGGACTAACTGGGATTACAGCTGGCGATCATCTCTCCTTGTGGTTCTGCGTGGATGTCCTGGCCTCGGTATTGGAGTAGGGACACCCCTCTGAGCATTTCGTTTCAGGATCTTTGACACCTGACCTTGAGTGATGCCATACTGCCGAGCAATAGCACGCTGTTTCATGCCAGAATTTCGTAAAGCCACCACTCCATGACAAACAGCATTGTCAAGTTGACGGACCATCTCCAGAGGAAGCGGCAATAACTTTTGTAGACGTGCAGCAGTTGTTTTCCACTAATACAGAACGCAACAACCCTTATATACACGATTGTGAAGCCAATCGTCAAATGTACCTGTCCTTACATTTTGTCATGCCACCTGTGATATAATCCTGTTATTGACTTCTTGCTGCGAAAGACAATCAGTGACATGGTTCTTTCAACAAACACATCACCGAAGGGTAAGAGAAACTCACCAGATTGATGTACTGAGTTCAGAAAGTAAACCCAAGTCAAGAAAAAATATTTATTCCATATTAAATGCCAAGTCTGTATATATATATATATATATATATATATATATATATATATATATATGGGAGTGTACGCTGGATCAGCACGTTGCTGCGTCCTCGGATGACTCCTCAGCACCATCCCGACACACACCACTGTGTGTGCTACGGAATGAGGTGTTTTTACGGTGGCCGGAGTGCAAAACCTGCCACTAACCTCCTTGAGAGGAGGACCCAGTACCCTGGTACTCATTTCGCCGACCTCAGAAGGATGACAGACTGAGTCAACCCCACCTGGTATTAATTAAACAACTGAACGGGATTCAAACTCAGGACCTTAGGATCCGAAGCCCACCGCCCTAACCATAAGGCCAACACCAGGTATGTGCACAACAAAATCAAATAAGTTGGAATTTCATGAATTTTAATATTTCTAAACCTCGCCTTGCTCTGTATGGACACAAGAGTTCTTAAATGAATGACCAGACACACTCAATCAACGTAGTATTGTGAAGCTATGAATCGTTGAATGTGTTTGGCAGTCCTTTAGCTCACCCCCTTGCTTGTTGTATCCAGCTTTGGCCACACTTATTATGTTGCATTTTTTCCTTTTGTCATCTCACTCTATCATGATCCTCAATGTTGTATCCAAATCACAGGTGGTTTAACTCAAAACAAAATTAAACAGGCAACAAAATGTGTATGTGCTCATATGTCCAAAAATGATTAAAATAAATAAATAATGCAAACATAATTGCCCTGAGACTTTAAAGTGAAGTATATTTCAAACATAATGGCTGAACTTGTTTTTGATAGTTGGTCATTTCCTTCCCCATACATTTTTTTGGCAGTTGAAAGCCTCCTGGCATTTGAATCACCTGATTTCCCAATAATCTCAATCTTGCTGGTTATAAGCGCAGGAGCTCTTTATAAAGTATTCACAGGCAGAGATTTAAAGAAGGTTGGGCTTATCCCAGTTAATGATCTTCTCTGAATGTGTCGCTAATAGACTGCAAAGCACAGCTTGCTGAAACTGCCATGTTGGTGGCACAATTTCTTTGGTGATTACAAGCCCAAAGCCCCCTGGGAATGGATTTTTTTTTTTGGCATGGTGAAGACCATTTTTTATAACCTGTTAGCGGTTAGAAAACCTTAATTGGACCTGATTAGGGATGTTTTTTATGTATCTTTTTGTTCATGGCTATAAATTGCAACCGATGTATGATGCTATGGATAACGCTGTGCTTCCGAAAAAACTATACACTTTGAGGTCACAAGAAAGGCCCATATTTATTCCCAGTTAGGATTACATAAATGAGCTCTTGTAGCTCAATTGATATGGAAGCTCAGAGGGTAGCAGAAGCATCCTCTGACTTCTGAACTAACCCAACCCTTGAGATGAACAGCTTACTAAGTTGCAATGACCCTTGCAGTTTGTCAGATGCTTGGCAGCATGCAGTTGTATTTTGATTCCATCACCTTTTCTTTGATGAAAAATCCCCACGTGCACATTGGAAGCCAAATAGCCATGACACACGACAGAGATGAGGAAAGCCTGTTTTCATTGCAGGAGTAGCAAGCCCTGTTGGCAACCTGTCTTCTATTTGCCTCCTTCTCACTGAGATATTACTGAGGGTATTTGCAGCGACATTGCTGTGTGAAGGTTGCAAACTGGTCTCTTGTAAAGGTAACAATGATGAGATCACTATCTTTACCTTGGTGAGAGATGAGGGCATTTCTGTTTTTTATGGAATTAAAGAAATTAGTCAGAGAGGATGATTCAGCGGTGTTGATTTGTTTTTTGTTTTTACATCAGAACAATAAATAGGGGTGCGGAATCAAGTAAAAATATGCAAGCAAAGTGTAGTCAAATGAAATCTTTATTTTACAATTATCTTTGCAAACATGG
Organism: Myxine glutinosa; assembly: GCF_964187855.1. Lineage (NCBI taxonomy): Eukaryota > Metazoa > Chordata > Myxini > Myxiniformes > Myxinidae > Myxine > Myxine glutinosa. The sequence goes on along the minus strand of NC_136264.1, from coordinate 36,621,082 downwards.
TATCGGAAAACCTGTGTACATTGCATTAAATGGGGGCACTGGCAACAATTGTATTCATACAATTTCAGGATCGTTTGACATTCAATTTTGCTTGCATGCTTTATCAACGGTGGCTTGTTGGCTAACCCCCGCTCGAGCAAGGAAAATGGCCTTAAAATGCATGTTGTTGTTGTTGTTGTTGCTTTATCAACGTTATTAAAGTACAGAATGGCAGGATTGTGTTGCATTGAGGTTATGTTTTATCACAGCTTTTGTGGGTGACAGAAAATACAATTTGTACAAGAGTGCTGCATATACGTATATATATTGTTACGTGCTCCTCCCCGACCCCTTGGTCACGATGTACCTCCGAGCCCCGAGAGGAGTCACGGCAGAAAAATGTGTTATTCTGTATGTCAAAGATCAATGGAGAAGCCACCCCAATTGTTACTCACAAACAAATATTGTATTAAGATCACACAAGAATAACAGTACAACCATAATAGTATTCAATAGTACAATCCATGTCCTATGATGGTACCATCAGTTTTGGTAATATAAAACTCACTGTGCTCCAAGTGAGTGAAACACGAACATCCCCAATGTCTCTTATTCCCGGCTTCAAGCCCAAAGTTGCTTCGCTCCAGCAATCGACAGAACGATGTCTGATCGAGACCAGAATCCCGTTCGGATAGCAAATACAGTCCCACAGCCACAGCTGTACAAAGGCGACCTCAAGGCGACTGGGATATCCAAAGGCGCCCTACAGGCGACTGAGAGATCACACCCTCGGGTATGGACGAATTAACCTTCAAAAAGCCACATCACACACACGCCCAATATCGACGTCTGGATGCGGTGAAAATGGTCGAGAAGAGACGAAACCGCGAGCAAAGCACAAGTTCTGCGCGAGTCAAAATGGCCGACGACCCGGTCCCGTGGCGCACGGCACAGCGATGCTTCTCTCCTGAATCGATCGCAAAACCTGACATGCAGGTTGACCGGTCACAGCGATGACAACTCCGTCGTAGGAATTCCTCTCCCAGAAACCCGAAATTTCGCTAGTGACTCTGGCTCGCCAACCTTTCGCTTCAGAACCCGGAGCAACTCGGCTTTCCTGTCCGACTCATTCGCTCCGCCCTTTTCTCTCCTCTTCCTTTTCTTCCGGCTCCCGATCCGGCTTCCTGCCTCTTTTTAACATTTACGCTTTTATCCTTTGCAAACAGTTCATGAACAATAAACCTTTTGAAGACAATAATAGTACATGGAATCAGAAATATTTCAAGTGGAGGAAAACCACAACGGAAGTGATGAATCCGAAACAATATATGTATATATTGTTACGGATCTCGGTTACGGCACTCCCCTTACCGAGGGGGGTTTAATCCCCTCGTCTATCACACTGGCCGTCCGAGTCCTGGAGCTATGACGTCACCTCCGGTCAGCGCTGAATCGGGTAATAGGCCAATTATTCCTATGACCTAATTACCAGCGCCTTCCGGTAAGTGAGGAAATGAGTCCCGCCCGAGCCGCGGCTGTAATGGACACGCCGAGCGAAGCGAGCCACGACTCAGGCCGTTAACAAGAGACTAAACCCGACTCCGAGCGTTGGCCGAATCGTGCCACAGGTACTCAATTGAGAAGGGACTAAAGCGATCGGGGGAAGAAGAAACCAAAGTATCAGAAGGAACAGGTGTAATTTATTAATTATATACAAAACCAAAACCAAAGAAGAAACGAAAGGGAATGTACAGTGAACAAGAAGTAGCAGGACACAGGGAAGCCTTAAGCAGTCTTATATTATACCCCAGACAAAACGAACAGACTCACACGAATAGGGAATGGCAGGAAGGAATGGCTGGAAGGAGGAGAAGGTCCGGGCAGATGGCAGGGCGTTGAGGTCTGGCTCCAGGAGTGGTGGGAAACCCTGGCAGGCAGCGAGCGCGTATCGTGGACCGCAAGCGGACATTACATATATCTGGGAAACTGGGATATGGCGTACATAATATGTGGCTCGTGCCAACGCTCTCTCTCTCTCTCGAACAAGGTTCGTATCATCAACGGTCCCTTGCGCAGTCCGTTACCATCAGCAGTTCGTGGCGCAGCTCGTACCAAAAGCAGTCCGTGGCGCACTCCCAGCTCCGCTCCAGCTCATCAACCCGAACTCCTTCTCACCTCATCTGCTGAAGCAGTCCCCCGCAGCCACTTTTATTGTCCGTTGTTGTATCAAGCCGGCGGCTCCGATGACACGTCTACCGGTCGGCTCACCTCGGCGCTGGTTGGCCGGCAAGGGCTCGCTGGCTCCATCTCTGATGGTGAGGTCACGTGCCACACCTTGTTCTTGTGGTTCCGCCCCCTTTTTCCTCGGCTTGAGACTGCGTGCGTAATGGCGGCTTGGTGCCAACAAACAGCGCAAGGCAAACGGCAGCGAACGCTGCCCTACCGCTACTGCACTTTGAAGAGCGGAGATGATTGGGGAAATTGAAGGGGCCTATCTTATTTGATTAATGCAATGCAGATTCAACTATTGGGAACAGATCCTTAACTGGAACACATAATAATGAAATAACTACAGAGAGGTCCTATGGTTCTCTACGTGTTGTACTTGGACTAACTGGGGTGCGATCTTTAATAAAGCCAATTAATGGGGATATTTACAGGGGATCATTTATAAGGGAACATTTACTAAAATTTACAAAGTGAAGGTTCTAAAAACCGCAACAATATATATACAATTCCATGGTAATATCTCCAACCTTTAATTGAACCAACAATGACTCAACATTTCAGTTAACAACATGTGAAAAACCACATGCATCGGTTAACCTTCCTCAAGAGTGATAAAATAATCTCAAATCCCCTTATATACTCAAAGGTGGGGGTGGACAAACCTGGACAGCCAATCAAAACCCATATCACATCGCTCTCTGAACTCAGACCGTTATCACCAAATAAAAAAATTAACAGCACATTAACAGCTCTGTTGTAAAAACCAGATCTACAACATAGTCCCAATAGTAGGTTTAATTCAGTTTCTATCTCTAGCAACACCTGTAAGAAATCAACAAGCATTGTATCAGTATACCGTAATCATAGAAGTAAAAATGGATTAGCAATTAGTACAAGCAAGCCTGGAACATCTAGCAATACGCACCATTCGAGTATGCACTACCACACAGAATAAATGTCACAGGAATGTGTCGGAGCGATGTCCGTCCGAGTTCTTATGGGAGCCTCTCAGTGTTCGGAGACAGCATAGCACCTGGGTTCAACTTAGACACAATTTCATTACATTCTCTCCACCATTAAAACTACACTTCCGCTAGGGCAGAAATCAAGCTAGCAGCACATAGCATCAGTTAGCAGCAGAGTAATATCAATGAGCAGCAGTTGTCAGTCTATGTCAGTCAGTCCAACCATAGCGGTCGGGGCAGCGAATATCTCTCCCGGCGCGGGTCCGGTAACTACCAGGTACTACATCCCCAAGACCAGAGTCCCCCGCATCGGAGTATCCACCTAAATCGGGTGATGGCGGTGGCCGCACAGGGCCAGCCGGATCGGGTGCATGTAGCGGTGAGGAAGCCGGTAGATGCTCCATTGTCGGATCAACTGGGTCATAAGCCGGCTCGTCAACTTCCCCACATGGGGCCAGGTGGCGTACCGAGACCGTCGACTCCCGTCCATTGGGCAACAACACACGAGCGTGCTCGGGATTAGCTTGGAGAACCTGCACCTTGTCCACAAGCGGGTCATATTTACTGGTGCGAACCGCGCATTTGAGAAAAGCCAGTCCCGGCTCAGCAAGCCAACCCGGTAAAGGTCGTGTACTGCCCGAACGCCGCGGGTAACGAAACATCCGGTCGTGGGGAGTTTGATTTGTAGCAGTGCACAATAAATTCCTGATCGAGCTTAATGCCCCGGGTAGTGACCAAGCCCATTGGTCTAGTCCTAGGCCGCAGGACTTAAGACTCAGAGTAATGGCCCTCCATATAATGCCATTAAAGCGTTCTACCTGTCCATTCGCCTGTGGCCTATACAGAGTAGTATAGCTAGAAGCGACATTATGCTGGAGCAAGAAGTTCCTCACATCCTGGTACAAGAACACCGCGCCTCGATCGGTGTCCACATAGGCCGGATTCCCAAACATAGAAAACAAGTTACGCAGGCACCGGATAACCGTAGCAGCAGACATATCACCACATGGGAAAGCAAAAGGGAATCTAGAGAACTCATCAACGATCGTGAGGAGATAACGAGAATTACTCGAAGCCGGTGAAGCCGGCAGGGGTCCTTTGAAGTCCATCGCTAATCTCTCCCACAGCCTAGTGGCTTGGACCAGCGTACCCATCGGAGGGTTGTAGAAGCGAGGTTTGAGTTCAGCGCAAACAGAACAAGTGCGACAGAGCCGATGAACATCCTCAACGGAATAGGGCAAGTTACGACAGTGCACATAATGAGCGAAACACATCACGCCAGGATGGCACAAGGTGTCATGAAGAACGCGCAGATCCTCAAAAGAGGTGAGGCTCGCACACATCGCCGGCCGCGATAAAGCATCAGCAACGAGGTTATCCCGCCCCGGGCGATATTTGATTTTGTAGCAGAAATCGGCGAGCTCGATCCGCCAGCGAGTGATTTTCTCATTCTTAATGCATTGAGCATGCTGCGTGTCGTACATAAAGGCAACACTCTGCTGATCTGTGATAATTTGGAAACATCGTCCGAGCAAATAGGGACGCCAACGCCTGATCGACTCGACAATGGCATACGCCTCCTTTTCGGTTTTGGTTTTAAAGGTTCATGCATAAAAACGTCATAACTCTGAAACCATGTGACACATGACGTCATGCTCGCTGACTTTTTTGTTCGTCTAGTCATGGGTATGCGATTCTGCCTGCAAAGTTTGGCCTCGATCTGTTCAGCCGTTGCAGAGAAAAGGGATTTTCGTGTTTTCACGAAAAACAATATGGCGACCGAACCACGTGACCTCTGACGTCATAATTACTATTAAAATATTCTACAGACCGAGTCCATCATATGGTGAAAATTTTATCTCAATCGGTCCTATTATTGCAGAGAAATTGGTTTTTAAAGGAAATTAAAACTTAAAATGGCACTGAGTTAAGAATCATCAGAATTATCAGAATTACCAAAGTTCAAAGTGCCATAACTTTGTCAAAAATGATCGAAACTTCGTGAAGTTCGAACATGATCTGTAACTTATCATGAGGAAACCATCTGCCAAGTTTGAAATCATTAGCTTTAAGCGTTTCGAAAAAAAAGTCCGGAAAACTGTTCTTTGTGTGACGGACTGACGGACTGACACACTGACGGACTGACAGACGAAGGGACGGCGTGCAAACCTATATTCCCCTCCGGTGTACACCGGTGGGGGACTAACAATGGCGTCACTATACAGTGTCCACCATTTCTCTTCACAAAATTCACCCTTAAATTTGCATCTAACCCACAGATTACCCATGCCAAACATTTTTCACATTTCACTAATCTCAACCAAAGAAGGATGCTTAGCCATACACATGCCAGCCGAGCATGGCCCATATGCTCGGCTCGTTACACATCTCCCGATTCACATCCCCATGGCTCTCTTCCCAACCCAAGAGTCCATAAATCATAATGGAGCATCTGTGGAAGGTCACTCTCACCCCATCACGTTCCACAGATGCCCCATGCCCCAATGGTTGTCCAGCAGGCTATCTCCATCCCTGTCCATTCGGTTCGACCCGCGTCCATAGACCAACCACCATGCCAGGTCACCACATGCTGGTTGTCCCAGAGTCTCAGGGAGAGGGTGTCAGGTCGCATGCCCGGGTGGTCACTACATCAGGCCCAAGCTGGCCATCCGCGGTACCACCACCAAAGCGTGACCACCAAAACCTCCCCCTAGTGGTCCTCAATATTTGCCATCTCAGGCTTGAGAAACCACCTCGGACCCCCTGGAGGTCTTAACCCCCACCAGGGTCCGGTGACCCTGTCGGCCCAAGCCACCCGCTCGGCCGGCCCCCCGACGTACAAGGGACACCACACTCCACCAGACCCCCCCGTGGGGCCCCGGTCGCACCTCGACACCCAAGGCTGGACCCCACGTCCAAATCTCGCCAGCTCAGCCGCCCAGCTGGCTGGCATCACAAAATTTACAAAGGGGCAACTTTTGCCCGAGGTCATCACCATTGACCTCTCCCGGTCCAAATTCCGCAGCCTGGGGACCAACTCTCCCCATGGCTGCTCCAAATCAATTTCACATTTTAATTTAATTTTAAATTTCCTTTTACAAATTTTCATTTCCACTGCCAAACCGCAGCTGCAGGTAACAACTCTTACAGGTTGTTCTGCCCCTCCCTGCAGCTGTGCCACATTATCTATGGGGACCAAATCGTCGGAGGCTCGATCTCCCGACTCGCCAAGGTCCAAATCCAGCCCGGAGTCAACACACTCCCCCAACTGGTTGTCCAATTTCGGAGCCTCCGTTGCCAAATCGTAGTGTACGGTGAGGGTACCCTTGGCCATTCCAACCACCTCCTCGGACCAACTCACCTCATCACCCAAACTCCTTTGGGCCTGATCAAACTCGTCCTCCATGGGACTGTCCCAGGTCCCCAGCCACTGTGTCGCATCAAGCTCATCATCATCATCATCATAACAAATCATTCTGGCCCCGCCAGGTTTTTTTTTTTTCTTCTTTTTTTGTATACAGAGTCGAGGCTCGTGAAAGAGCTAACATTTATCAAACAAACAAATCAAACAAACAAGCAAACAAAGTATATAAAAAGGGGAGCGGTCGACAAGATGGGGAGAGAAGGGGAGGAAGCACACAAACACAACATTTGAGAGCAGGGACATCGGGAGATGTTTTTGGATGGAGAGGCCCTGGGGGGAGGCAGGATAGGTATAAAACGCAAGGACACCAAGGACTTCCAGGAAAGAAGTCAAAAGTCACCTCAAAAAAGTGGATTTGGGGTGAAATTAGCAGGGGTAGAAAAGATCAAGGTTTTGGATTGGGGAAGATAAGAGATGGTGGTGAACAGCCGTTTTATAGACCTGGAGGGAGGAGTGGGATTGAAGAGAGTGAGGGAGTTTTTTCCAGAGGCGGGAGAAAAGAGGAATGAAGAAGTGAAGGTGAGCAGAGAGTCTTGATTTTGGCAGTTTTCATCAATATCCCCAATAAATACCCGGTCCGGCTTCATTACACGGATCCCCAATAACTCTACCCCCTCTTGCTCCGCTCCACCGCCCTGGTGCTGCACCATTTCAAATTCATCCCCCTGTTGAGGTGTTGTGACATCCACCCGGTCCCGACAAACAACCAGGCCAGAATGTGGGAAACATTCTCCATTACAATTCTCACATTCCAAATTTCCTTCCCCATTCACCTGTGGGCACTCCACGTTCACCTGTGCACATTCCCCGTTTACCTGTGGACACTCCACGTTTACCTGCAGGCATTCTCCATCTATCTGTACACATTCCCCATCCACCTGTGGACATTCCCCATCCACCTCTGCACCTGCAGTCTCCCCATTTACTTAAATTGCCATTCCCGGTGCAATTCCCAATTTTGCCATTCCCGGCTCCTGAGCCCCGGCGGCACCATTCGTTCGTCCTTCCCTCAATTCATTCATTTGTTCCTTCAAACTGTCACTCATTCCCTTCATTCCTTCCCTCAATTCATTCCCCCGGGAGTCCATTTTTCCATCCAACCCATCAATTTTATTTTCTAGTCGCTCACTATCGGCCCTCATTTGGTTTTTTATTTCTCCCATTTCTTTTTTTATGTGATTTTCCATTCCTCCCATTTTGCTAATCTGAGCATTCATTGCCCAAAGCAATTGCTCCAACATCTGGTCGGTTGGCGGGGCCGCTCCTACTGCTCCCGACTCCCCGGTGGGGGAGGGGGGGTAAGTTGGTACTCAGGACAGGGGAGGTTCCAAGACTCACCTCTAAATCTAATTCCCCTATTTCCGGCTCACTCCCTACACTGACGGAGGCCTCGCTGCGTACCTCCATTACGTCGATCTCCGACATCCGCTTTTCGGAAGGTCGTTTCCCGCACGCGTATTATTTTACTTCCAAAAGCACAAAATTTAAATTTGTCGAAGACGCGATATCGCGCTCCATATGCCCAATTGACTATTAAATTTCTCCGCCTCACCTATAAAAATTTTGCGTTCGAACGTCGGGCGCGATGTACGCCCAACCATGTCGATGTCTTGCCGCGGACAAAAAAAATTTGTCCGACGGGTTGGAAATCCCACTCCTGACACCAATTGTCGCGCAACTCCGATTAACACCAAAGTTGCGGATTGCCGATTAAGAAGGCTTTAACTCTGAGGCGGAAACTCAATGGCGGATTCCAAAACCTAAAGCCCCTAAGCACGCGGAATGGAGGGAAGCGGCGAGAGTCCCCGCAGCCTTAACTGTGAAAATCAACCACCCGGTAAACTGCGTTCAGATATATGTACAAAAATAATATAAGGGTTTATTCAGGAAAAGCAAAGACAGTAAAAGCACGCGCCGGTAATAAAAGAAGGTACTAAATTGGGATCCCATGCACAACAGATTTTAAACACGAGACGAGGGAGATGAATACGAAAATAACACGTCTTTTATGTAAAGTGTATTCGCGGATACGGCCTTATCTCGTCCTTGTCGTCTTGGTGGCTGCCGTCCAACACGCGGCTCTGTTCGGCCCTGACGTACCCGTGAGGCCTCGCTCCAAGCTCCGATCCTCTCACCGCCCACGAGGTCCGTGCACCAAGCTCCAAAGCACCCAACGCAGGCCAGCGGCTTCACACGAGGTCGATCCCCACACGGAGCACGAAAAGACAGGAACGGAGAGAACGCAGGTGTGACTGCACATCTCGTCCTTCCAACTCGCTTCTCAACTGCGCACTGCAAAACCAACTCTCGACCACGAATCCAACTGCTCTCGACTCAGGAATGTCACTCTCCACGGAACTGCCAGGGGCCAGGAGTAAACTCATCTCAACTCGACTGGTTCTCAACTCACCTCGACTCAGGAATGGAACTCAACTCTCTCAGTCCTCCTGCTCAACTCGGGATCAGAGCTGAACTCTCCACTGCTCCTGGTAATGGCGTCCCGCCCCCGCTAATATCCCCGGCCGGTGATGTCAGCATTGGCGCACTGTCCTGCCAATCAGAGCCTCCACCGACTCGCCGGCTCGTCCAGGGGCACGCCTACTGTGCCACTCTCACTCCCGTCCCCTGCTCCTTGTCATATAGCACGTGCCATACGAGGCGGATAGGCCTCTCAGAGGTGCAAATGGTGGCGGCCGTGTGGCGGTGTTCTGGCCTGATTTCTTCCTAAGTCATGTCAGGGGGGAAGGGCGTCATTAATGTTGAACTAAGGGATTCTAACCAAGTGTCTATGTGGTCTGTAGTGCCATAAGGGACAATGGTTTGGTTATCAGATGAGACATAAAGGGCTCTACTCATTAACCCCAACACTACCGAACACAGAAATCTCCTGGTAGATTCACAATCATACATCTTAACCGACAAAATGCCTACACATGGACTTATTACAGGTAGTGTTCCTTACCGCGACACACGAAGCATGGTACCTACTCAGATCTCGTCTGCTCTACATATATCACTACCCAAATTCGTAACAATATATATATATATTTATATATATATATATATATATATATATATATATATGTATATATATATATATATATATATTTAGAATAGGTACACCGTATCCCTGCGTGTCGTAAGAGGCGACTAAAAGGGTTGGCGTCAGGAAGGGCATCCGGCCATAAAAACATTGCCTCAAAAAGAGAACCATGACAATTACAATGACATGTGGCCAGGGTACAGCCCGAAGTACCCCGTGGAGGACCCCAATCCCTCTCGTCAAAACTCAAGGTGGGGAACCCGATCGAAGCAAGGGTGGAAATCACTCCATTTATGACGATGAAACGTCTGATGCCCGACGTGGAGATCGGTTTCTGAGGTGTGGGACATGGAATGTAGGGACAATGACAGGGAGATCAGGAGAAGTGGTGGAAGTATTGGTCAGAAGAAGAGTGGACATATGTTGTGTGCAGGAGACAAGATGGCAGGGAAGTGGTGTGAGAATGGTGAATGGTAGGCAAGTACAGAAATACAAGTGTGTGTGGCAAGGGTGCCCAGAAGGCGTGAATGGTGTTGGTGTCCTGTTTGTTGAGGAGTTTGTAGACAGTGTGGTGAGTGTGACCAGAGTGAGTGAAAGGTTGATGATGGTGAAAATGATGATTGGAAAGCTCTTGGTGAACACCATCTCGGGATAAGCTCCTCAGGTTGGTCGGAGCGATGAAGAGAAGGACAAGTTCTGGTGTGCATTAGAGAAGCTGATGGAAAACGTGAAAGATGAGGAAGTTGTTGTGGTAGGAGGAGACCTAAATGGACATGTGGGAAGGAGTATGGACGGTTTTGAGGGAGTTCATGGGGATATGGTGTGAGAAATGGAGAAGTTGAAAGGATTTTGGAGGTTGCTGATGGAGCTGATTTGTTGATTTGGAATACTCAGTTCCAGAAAGAGTATAATAAGCTTCATACATACCGTCAGGTGGGTCGACGACAACCGTTGACTACCTGCTGGTCTGTAGGCGAGACAGGGGGCAACTCCGAGACACAAAGGTGATCCCGGGGGAGGAGGCTGTTTCACAGCACCACTTGGTTGTCTGCGACATAAGGGTGAAAGGTGCGAGGAGAGCTCAGCAGGTGAAGTCCCAACCGAGAATGAAGATGTGGAGGTTGAAAGAGGTGACAGTGAGGAAGGCATTAAAAGAGAGGCTGAGTATGGTAGAGTATGATGTGGTTGAGCTTGAAAGTGGTTGGATGACAATGAAAGATAGCCTGTTGGGAGCCGTTGGTGAGGTATGTGGATGGACAAAAGGACCACCGAGGCAATCGGAAACATGGTGGTGAGATGATGAAGTTGGTATTTCAAAAGAGAGGATTTGGGGTGAAATTAACGGGGGTAGAAAAGATCAAGGTTTTGGATGGGGGAAGATAAGAGATGGTGGTGAACAGCTGTTTTAAAGACCTGGAGGGAGAAGTGGGATTGAAGGGAGTGGGGGAGTTTGTTCCAGAGGCGGGAGAAAAGAGGATTGAAAGAGTGAAGGTGAGCAGAGAGTCTTGATTTTGGCAGTTTAACCATAAGAGGGTTGCAGGCAGATCTTGTGCGACCTTCAGGAATATTTGGTCGACAGAGCCCAGAGAGAGCTTGATGAGCAAGGCCGGAGAGTGGTCGGTAGAAGGCAGAAAGACCACCAACCTGCCTGCGGTGAGTACGTGAAAGGCTCTCGGAGGTAGCTTCATCACGGGAAATTCCCATGATTCTGAACGCTTTGGTTTCAAAAGCATGAAGACGAGCTAGGTGTGAGGCAGGAGCACCAGCCCAGAGGGGAGAGCAGTATTCCATTGGGCTGCAGATGAAAGCCTTGTATGTGGTGAGGAGCTCAAGTGTGCCAAGGAAGGACTTCGCACGATGGACGATGCCCAGTCGGCGACTGGCTTTGGAGGCCAGATTTGAAATGTGGTTTTCCCAGGAAAGATCATGGCAGATAGTGAGACCCAAAAGCTTGAGTGACAGAACTTCTTGGAGAGGATTATTCAGAAAGTGGATGGGAGGGTTGTCCAGTTGGTCTTTTCGGAGAGACATCGTAAGAGTGTGACATTTGTCAGGATTGAAAGACATGTTCCACTTGTTTGCCCAAGTCAGTGATTTTAACCATTCTGCAGAGAGTGAGGAGGCTGCAGACTGCCGATCTGAGGGATGAGGAATGGAGCGGCAGAGAGTGGAGTCATCAGCAAAGAGGATTTTCAAGAGAGTCGGAGAGATCATTGATGAAGACCAGAAAAAGCACAGGGCCCAGAACACTGCCTTGGGGAACTCCAGCCTGAACAGGAAGAGGAGATGAGAGAACCCCATTCAAGGCCACATGTTGACTACGACTAGAGAGGAAGTCCGACAGCCATGTGTGGAGATTTCCATGGATACCAAAGGAGGAGAGTTTGGTGACCAGTGCGTGGTGCCAGACTGTATTGAAGGCACGTGATATGTCGAGGGAGAAAGATCTAATTTCCTGTTTGGCATTGAGGACCTCCATCCATTGTTGAGACAGCAGAAGCAGCATGTCCAGAGTAGAGTGAGCTGGTCTGAAACCAAATTGATGATCAGAGATCAAGCCATTGGAGAAGAGGAAAGATTTCATATCCGAAGCAATGATGGATTCCATGACTTTGCTGACAATTGGGAGAAGGCTGATTGGTCTGTAGTTGCCAGGATCTGTTTTTGCACCTTTTTTGTGTAAAGCGGTGATGTTGGCTAATTTCCAAGCAGATGGCAGTTGACCTTGAGCAAAAGAGAAGGTGAAGAGAACAGAGAGAGGGAGTGAAAGAGCGGAAGAACAGGATTTTAGGACCCGTGGGCTGATGCCGTCAGGTCCAGTTGCAGAATCAGAGTCAAGGGTTGACAAACTTTTCCACCTTGTCAGGAGGAAAGGACACAGAGTCCAGGAGCAGCTGGCTACGACTGGGTATGGTGGGTACAGAGAGGGATGGGTTTGGGACACAAGATTTAGAGGTAAAGACAGAGTTGAGGCATTCAGCTTTTTCACGTGTGGAGTCAGCTGTGTAGCCGTTTGAGGTAAGGGAGGGGATGGAGGGGGAACAAACACCAGAAACAGATTTGACCAGATGCCACCAGGATTTGGAAGAGGGGGACAGATAAGAGAGTTCGGTCTTGAGAACGGAGAGATATTGTTTCCTGGCTCTCCTGAGGGTGGACACACACTTGTTTCGGGCTTTGTGAAAGGAAATGAGATTTCTTTCCGTTGGATTTGCTTTCCAGGAGACGAAGGCAAGTTGTATCTGGGCAACAGCCTCACCACAAGATTCCGTGTACCATGTACGGGAGGAAGGGTATGACAACTGAAGACGAGATGGGATAAATCTGTGCATGAGAGAGAGCAATTTACTTTCGAAGAATTCCCAGGATGAGTTGATGTCAGAGGTGGTTGAGATGGGAGACCAGTCCAGATGATTGATGGCTGCTTGAAGACCGTGCCAGTGCCAGTTGGCCTGAGTGAAATGCCAGACTCGTAGACGCTGAGGAGGCTCCCTGAGAATGGTCACAGAGATGTCCACTTTAACAAGCACATGATCAGATGAGCCGATTGGAGCAGAAGAAGAGCAGCAGACATTTTCAGGGAAGTTAGTCATAACCAAGTCCAGAAGAGAAGATGTTCCGTTGACTGAGATCCGGGTTGGGAAATTGACAGATTGTGTCAGTCCCAGTGAGTCGCAGAAGTCCTTTGCTGAGGAGCCATGGCTGGTGAGAGAGGTACCCACACCGACCCAACTGGCATGGTGACAATTGAAATCACCACATATGAGGAAGAGAGAGTTGGGATGAGCAGATAGAAGTTGACCCATATTATCAGACAGTGAGATGTAGATGGAGTCTTCACTGTTTGGTGGACGGTACAGCACACATATGAACAAGAGGTGGGAGCGAAGGGGAAGCCGTAGCCAGAGGTATTCCTGGGGGTGAGGTGGAGATTGGGCAGTGCAGGGCGAGTGAGGAAGAGTTTTTGATAACGATAGCAACCCCACCTCCAGGACGAGGCTCAGGTCTATCATATCGGAGGAGGGAGTAACCCGGGAGAGATACTAAGGAATCAGAGACATCATGAAGGAGGAAAGTTTCTGTTAAGCAGATCACGTCTGGTTTGTCAGAAGCAACCTGTATGGAGAGATCAGTTAAGTTTGAATGAAAGCCCCAGATGTTTGAAGTCCATACCGTTAATGAAGAGGAAGGGGGAGCATCGGATACAGAACAGGGGGGAGGAGGTGTAGGGTAAGATGTGGAAGAGGAGGAAGAGGTAGGGAGAGCTGTTGAAGGTGTGTCAGATATTTCAGAATAGCTCTGAGAAAGGGAAGGATGAATGAATGATCGTTTTAAGGCCATTTTCCCTGCCAGAGCAGGGGTTAGCCTTATGGGCCCCATGACAATCGTGGTTCCCTGGTTGAGGGAATGTTTTTATGGCCGGATGCCCTTCCTGGCGCCAACCCTTAGTCGCCTTTTACGATGCGCAGGCATACGGTGTACCTATTCTAAACTGGGGTACACACCGGGAAATGGGGATGAATGGGGCGGACAAAAGGTTTGATGGTGATTGGGTGAGGCACAATGAGGTGTTATTTGAGGAGGGGAATAGCGAAGCAGGAGGTTGGGGGAGATGGAGGTGAGAGTTGGAAGGGGGAAGAAGCGAGGAGGACGCCTTGGAGGGGGAGGGGTGAGAGGGGGGAAATGGAGAAGAAATGAGGGTGGGGAGATTTGAAGGGGAGGGGTGAGGGGGGAGTTTATGAGGGGAGGGGTTAGGGGGGAGTTTAGGAGGGAAGGGACAAGGGGAGGGATTTGAAAGGGATGGGAGATGGGGGAGATTTGGAGGGGAGGGTTGAGGGGGGAGTCTAGGAGGGGAGGGGCGAGGGGGAGTCTTGGAGGGGAGGGTTGTGGGGGGAGTTTAGGAGGGAAGGGGCAAGGGGGGAGATTTGAAAGGGATGGGTGATGGGGAGGATTTGGAGGGGAGGGGCAAGGGGGAAGATTTGAAAGGGATGGGTGATGGCGAAGATTTGGAGGGGAGGGGTGATGGGGAAGTTTTCGAGGGGAGAGGTGATGGGGAAGTTTTGGAGGGGAGGGGTGATGGGGAAGTTTTGGAGGGGAGGGGTGATGGGGAAGATTTGGAGGGGAGGGATAAGATTGGATTTTGGAAAGTGTACGATTCATGGGAAATGAACAATTATTGCAAAATGAGTTTCTTGTGACCTTCGAGTTAAAAATACGTTTCAGCACGCTGGATGGGGGGTGGAGTGCAGGTGAGTTTAGGGAATGTAGAAAAGAGGAACTGTAAGAGATGGAATTTTTTTTTGGGATGAATAGATTTCGTGAGCAAGTCGAAAGCAACCTTTTAAAGAAGAAGAAGAAAAAGGTGTTATAATATACGACAGAATACAGTTCTTCAGGGGAAAGTTTAAACATTTTTAAATTGAGCAGTGAAAACTATCTGGGGAAATGGGGGAGAAACACGTGGTCGAAGAAGGAACGAACGAATAAGAACAACGAATAAACGAATAAGAACAACAAATAAGAACAGAGAAGAAATGTTTGTTTTTTTTGTTTGTTTTTTTTGTTGAGATTTTAAACAAGGAAGTATGGGGTGAAAGACTGGGACAAAAGCAGAGAACGAAAGTTATTGGAGCACAAACGACGGACCGCTGAGAGAAAAACAAAGCCGCAAGGTCGGACACGGTAGCCTACAAGGCCTCAGAATACGCGACACGAACTAACACGATTTTCTCTTCAGGTATGAAAGATTTACACCGAGAATCTTCCTAGGGACACACTATAGGTACAAACACCATAAAATAAATACAGTTTAAACGAAAATACAAATGGGAACAATTACTTAACTTCGATTTCGATGGAGAGCGTGGACAGCTGCGAATAAACGAAATCTCGCCGGCAAGGCCGGAAGCGGGTTAAAAAAGATCTCCAAACAATTTGAAATCAATAATTCGACTGTCCTGAAGATCATCTGCAAGTGGAGAAGATTGCAAACAACTGCCAACTTGTTCAGGCCAGGCTGCCCCAGCAAGTTCAGCCCGAGAGCAGACCGCAAGATGCTGAAAGAAATCTCTAAGAACCCCAGAATGTCATCACGGGACCTACAGGTAGCTCTTGCCACTGTTGATGTCAAGGTGCACGAGTCTACTGTTGGAAAGAGGCTGCACAAATTTGATCTGCATGGGAGGTGTGCCAAGAGGAAACCTTTGCTGTCCAGAAAGAACATCAGGGCAAGACTAAAGTTTGCCAATGAACACCGAGGCAAAGACCAGCACTTCTGGAGCAATGTGCTCTGGACAGATGAGTAAAAGGTAGAGCTATTTGGCCACAGTAACAGAAGACATGTTGGGTGAAAACCAAAGACAGCATTTGACCACAATAACCTGATACCAACTGTAAAGCATGGTGGTGGAAATATTATGGTTTGGGGCAGCTTTGCTGCATCAGGGCCTGGGCAGCTCACCATCATAGAATCCACTATGAATTCTTCATTGTACCAGAGGGTGCTTGAGGATAATGTGAGGCCATCTGTCGGAAAGTTGAAGCTCAACCGAAGGTGGACCTTGCAACATGACAATGACCCTAAACATACCAGTAAATCCACCAACGAATGGCTGAAAAGAAAGAAATGGAGGGTTCTGGAATGGCCAAGTCAAAGCCCGGACCTAAATCCCATCGAGATGTTGTGGGGGGATTTGAAACGAGCTGTGCATGCAAGAAACCCCTCAAAGATCGCACAGCTGAAAGAATTCTGCATGGAGGAGTGGGCAAAAATTTCTCCCAGTTGATGTCAGAGACTGGTATACAGTTATAAGAAATGCCTGCTTGAGGTTGTTTCTGCCAAAGGGGGCAATACCACCTATTAGAGCCAAGGGTGTATTTACTTTTTCCACATGCGAAATTTGCATTTATGTTTATTTAAATTATACAATGGACTACAAAATGTAAATGTTTCATGATATTTGTTGTATTATATCACCTTTATCTATCAATATTGTTGAAATGAAGATCAAATAGCTGTATGTTGAAATATGTTGAAAAAGTCAAAACTCTACATGGGGTGCACTTACTTTTTCACATGACTGTATCTATAAATATAAATATATATATATATATATATATATATATATATATATATATATGTATATTGTTGCGGATCTCAACGTCGGCCCTTTTTTCCCCTTAAGAAGGGGGGATTAATCCCCTTGTGTGCAACTGACCGACGTGAGTCCTGAAGCTGCTCAGCTCCCTCCAGGGATGCAGGTGAGCAACCTCATTCATGACCGCGGACAAGATGTTAATTGCCGAGCGGATTAGCAGCCGCGGCACGAACCATTAGCAAGTAACTAGACCCGATTCTGAAACGTTGGCCAAATCGTGCCACGGGTATCCAATGGGGAAATCACTAAAACGAAACGGATGTAAAGGAAAGAAGGCAAGGTAGGAAGAACAGGATTTATTACTAACTATTATGTACAAGACCAAAAGTAACCAAGGAGAAGGAAAGATACGAAAATAAAGACAGAAGGATGGAAGGATCAGAAGACACAGTGCAAATACTAACTTATCTAAACAGGCTTAACTTATACCACAGGACAAGACACACAAAACAGACGACAATCAGACTTACACGAATGGGGAATGAAGGCAGGAACGAATGGCTGGAAGGGGAGGAAGGTTCAGCTGGAGGTGGACGGCTGGACGGACGAGGAGGGTTCACAAGGCGGGA
>NC_136264.1:36598716-36601216 GCF_964187855.1 Myxine glutinosa | reverse complement strand
TTTTTTTTCAACTTGAATTGTTTATAAAATATGATATCACGTATATTACAAATACATTTGTGCAAAATAATTGTTTGAATTATGATTGGTTTGGACCATGACTAAACGGCAACTCGGGTGCAGTCATTTATCTATATATCTACACATCTGGGCAGTGTCTGTGTTGTCACTTAACGATTCCCTCAAACTTTTGTTTCCGTGGTTGTGAAGTGTTTTTAATAACGTTGTGGTGGTTTTGAATCATGTGGTGGTGAGGTATTTTGAATTATGTGGTGGTGAGGTATTTTGAATTATGTGGTGGTGAGGTGTTTTGAATTACGTGTTGGTGAGGTGTTTTGAATTACGTGGTGGTGAGGCGTTTTTAGTTTCGTGTTTCGTGGCTGTGAGGTGTTTATAATTTCGTGGATGTGAGGTGTTTTTAATTTCGTGTTTCGTGGCTGTGAGGTGTTTTTAATTTCGTGTTTCGTGGCTGTGAGGTGTTTTTAATTTCGTGGATGTGAGGTGTTTTTAGTTTCGTGTTTCGTGGCTGTGAGGTGTTTTTAATTTCGTCGCTGTGAAGTGTTTTTAATTTCGTCGCTGTGAGGTGTTTTTATTTTCGTGGCAGTGAGGTGTTTTTATTTTCGTCGCTGTGAGGTGTTTTTAATTTCGTCGCTGTGAGGTGTTTTTAAATTCGTGGCTGTGAGGTGTTTTTAATTTCGTGGCAGTGAGGTGTTTTTAATTTCGTGGGTGTGAGGTGTTTTATTTTCGTCGCTGTGAGGTGTTTTTAATTTCGTGGCTGTGAGGTGTTTTTAATTTCGTGGCTGTGAGGTGTTTTTAATTTCGTGGCTGTGAGGTGTTTTTAATTTCGTGGGTGTGAGGTGTTTTTAATTTCGTGGGTGTGAGGTGTTTTTAATTTCGTGGGTGTGAGGTGTTTTTAATTTCGTCGCTGTGAGGTGTTTTTAATTTCGTGGCTGTGAGGTGTTTTTAATTTCGTGGCTGTGAGGTGTTTTTAATTTCGTGGCTGTGAGGTGTTTTTAATTTCGTGGCTGTGTGGTGTTTTTAATTTCGTGGCTGTGAGGTGTTTTTAATTTTGTGGCTGTGAGGTGTTTTTAATTTTGTGGCTGTGAGGTGTTTTTAATTTCGTGGCTGTGAGGTGTTTTGAATTACTTGGTGGTGAGGTAAAGTATTTAACACACAACACACAACAACACAACACAACAACTCAGGTACACTCATCCTCAGCTAAAATAAGCCCTCTCCTCAGTAACGACGCGTGGTGAGGTGAGCGCAGCGAGCCGAGCCAAGCTGGTATATATATATATATATATATATACATACATACATAGACTATTACAAATTCAACACCGACTCGTGTGCGTCACGTAATGGGAGGACAAACGTCATGCACTTCCAGCCTCTGCCCACGGACTGACCTCTGCAGCATCAATGGTTGGGCTTTAAAAGTCTCCCATGTCATGTCATCAACCAAGGGAGGAGTGGAGGAGTGACACTAATGGGAACGTATTTCTGCCTACTGGGCTTCATCGCACATGATCCTACAGCGCCCCAATGCCACACTGGTTTTAACAAGCACATTTCTCTCGCCATACAACACAATGCAATACAAAACAAATGTGTTGGAGGGTTAAGCTACAAAAGGTTGAGCTATTTGACCGTCAATAAATTGTTGCAAATTTATCACCAACTTGGGTTTGCTGTCCACCATTGGTTGACTTTTGACAAGCGCTGCCTCCGGATATGCAGCGTCAATGAATGGGCTTTAAAAGCCACATCAGCACCAAAGGCTAGAGGGGAGGAGCAACCCAAGCATGAACGCATTTCTGCTTCCTGGGCTTCATCAGCATATTATGTCCACCCCCTTCTCCACACTCAATGGCATCCAGGAGCCTCATCTGAGACTTTTTGTTGACATCCTATTCACTCTTTAGCTCACAGGTTCCCAACCTTTTTTGTGTTATGGCCCCCTTGGCTCCCAGAGCACATACCCAGCACCCCCCTCCCTTTCACGACGGTTGAGCGGTGAAGCGCGTGTAAGCAGACTAGGGGGGCCTGGGGGCATGCCCCCCATAAAAATTGTGATTTCTAGATGCTCTGTGGTGCATTCTGAGAGGTGTTTTTTCCTTTAATTGGCTATTTTGTTTGTATGAGAATTGGTAAATTATTACACATAAAATGAGGAATTCCAAGTAGCCAACATGAACATTTAGTTCCATAGTTTTTTTCTGTTCCTTACTGGCTCCCAACTACATCGTTTTTGGAAGAAGCAAACAAAGCAACGTCGCTCGTATGATGCATGTTTGATATTATGAGATTTTAATATTATCAGTAGCAACACTATGGATCGCATAAAATAGAACTGTCACACAAGAAATCAGTATGAAAAGGTTCCAAGTCAAGAATATGTGAAAACTAAAAACCTCTGTTGTGTCTGTATTTAACACAGTGTGTTATAATCTCACAAAAAGAAACTCAATTCGACAACAACTCAGGTAATCAAAAC
>NC_136264.1:36436216-36593716 GCF_964187855.1 Myxine glutinosa | reverse complement strand
AACGGATGGAAGGCAAATTGAGCGACATGAGGGACCAAGCGGAAAGGGAAGTTAAACAAATGGGGCAGCAGATAGAGGGGGTCAGAATGGGGGTAGAAACCAAACTGGATGCTCACAGGGAGGAAATGGAGCAGATGAGGGTGGCATCTGGGCAGGAGATGCAAGTGATGGGAGAAGAGATCAGAAGAGGTGTGAGTGAGGAGGTCGGAGGAGTGCGCGAGGAGGTGAGGCACTGTAAGGAGCGCATGGAGAAGGAGGTGAGAAAAGGGACTGTAAAATTGCAAGGGGGCATAGAGGACCTGACGCAGGAGGTGGAACAGCTGACGGAGGGACAAAGAGGACTAACGGAGCAGGTTCAAAGGAACACTGCGGTATTAGGAGGGTTAAAAGCGACACAAACGACATAAAAAACGACTTAATAGCGACAAGAGGGAATGTCAGATGGTACGTGAGGGACTGACAACGAGGTTGGACGAGGTGATAGAGGTAATGGAGACGAAGGACCGACAGGTGAGGACGCACATGGAAACGGTCAAGGTAGCCTTGGAGGACGAGCTTGAGGAGACGTACCGGGAATAAAAGAGGTGAAGCAGAAATTAGAAGAAGTGGAAGAAGGGGTGAGCGAAATTAAGAAGCGACGGAGAGGGGATAAGAAGAGATAAAAGAGGAGATAAAAGAATTGGTCCAAAGTCTGTGTTCGGATCGTGATGATGTGCTCATTAACCGATGAGGGATTCGCAGGTGATGGAGGAGAAGCGAAGAGGAAGAGGACCCGGTGTAAGTGGTGACCAATATGGTCGTGCGTATGATGCGCCAGGGGATTTAAGAAGCTTGGGGGTCGAGATGGACCCGGGTGTTCGTGAGAGGCCGTTGGTGAAGTGTGCGACAGGTCTGGTGTGCGAAAAAGGGGGTGTGCGAGAAAGTCCGACTCTGGGGTGTGTGAGGAAAAAGTGCGTGCCAAGGAGTGAGGGTGCTGGCGCGAGTGAGTCGGTCGTAGCGCGTGTGCGAGGGAGCACATGGAAGCGCGGTGTGGTAAGTGTTACAGAGGGTGTGACGGGAGAGTGTGCGCAGGAGTGTGCGCGAGAAAGGTGTGTGACGGACAGGTGCATGGGGAAAGAGTGCGCTGTCAAAGGCAAGGAAGAATGCACACCTGTGGTGAGTGTTACAGAGGTGTAACGGGAGAGTGGTGCGCGAGAAAGGTGTGTGACGGACAGGTGCATGAGGAAAGAGTGCGCTGTCAAGAGTAAGGGTGAGTGCGTTGTCAAGAGTGGTGGTGAGAGGAGTGAGAGTGACAAGGAGCGTGAGTGGGAATGCACGCTGGAATTGGTAGTGAGGCACGTGGTTGGGTGTGCGAATGAGAGCACACCTGTGATTGTCACAGAGGAGGTGACCGAGGAGGGGGCGTGAAGAGGTGTGTTGGTGAGGTGTGCTACCAACGAATGTGTGCCAAAGTGTTCGGTGGTCAGGTGTGTGACCAAGGCTGTGAGTGGAATGAGGGTACCTGGGTGTGTAAGGAAAGGTACGAGGAGCATGGGCAGGGCTGGATGTGTGAGCAAGGAACGGGCTGCGGGTGTAAGCATGCAGGTGAAGCATCGACGTTAAACGGAGCAGCAGTTAGAACGACTTGTAGCCGAATCAGGCCCTCGGTGCGTGCTGGGCCTCGCTGTTGAACGGCCGCGTCCGTGCTCCACTAGGCGGAGCGGGCGGCTGGATAGGAAGGGTCGTCATGGCGACACGTTTTGTTGAGACGTGCCGGCAGGTCGAGATCGGGACATTGGATGGCTCCGTGCCGAGGTGGTGCGTGGGATCTCGGCACGGGTAAGCCCCCGTCCCTGCACCGAATGCCGGACGCATCCAGCCGCTGGCACCAAACAACCCGCATTCATTGCTCGGCTTTACGAAGCCGGGCTTTGGACAGGAATTGGCGCACCAAGAGGCATTAGTGAGTAGACTGTGTGATGAGGTTAGTGTTTTGGCCCCAAAATTAGAGAAAACAAAATTTGTTGATTGGCAAGGGATTGGCAGTAGTGATTGGCAGATGATGAGTAGTGATTGGCAAATTTTTAATTTGTTGAAATTTGATGTGCAAAATTGGTAGTGAGCGATGGGCCCGGTGGGTAAGGCTGGCATCCCTGCCGCCCTTCCCATGGGGGGGCAAAGGAGCAATAGCTATGGGGTTGATGGCAGTGAAAACTAGCCCGGGTGGGTTAGGTTATATTGATAG
Source organism: Myxine glutinosa (assembly GCF_964187855.1). Taxonomy (NCBI): domain Eukaryota; kingdom Metazoa; phylum Chordata; class Myxini; order Myxiniformes; family Myxinidae; genus Myxine; species Myxine glutinosa. The sequence goes on along the minus strand of NC_136264.1, from coordinate 36,591,492 downwards.
GGCCCTAGAAGATGACATTAGGTGACGTTAAGTTCAGTTATGTGACTGATACCTGTAGTGGGGACGCAGGTAGATTAGTATGGATGATAATGACGAGGGAGCGCAATAGTTTAAAGGGACGACTGGGAAGCGCAAGTTTCAGAGGGGAGTAGTTAGATGAGATGATGCTGTGTGAGAATTGAACAGGTGTGATTGCACAGTGTGCAACTGGACAGGTTGTGGAGCAGTGTATGAGTAGTGAGTGTGTGGATCAGCGCGAATGCGCTTGGGGAGAGAAGGGTGCAGGTGGCACCAGGTGAGAGAGCACAGGTGTGCAGGTACAGGTGTGTGGAGAGAGTTGGAGTAAGTGGTACGGAGTGGTGTGCATGGTGCGAAGGTGTGGATGGGGGAAGAGTGGACCCCTATCACGGATACCCGGGGCGGGTAGTGTAAGTGTTAGGTAGAGGGTATAGGTAAATTGTGGTTGGATATTGGCATTTGTGGTGCGGTTGCAGAATGGTATTGTGGATGGGTGCATTAGTGTTGTGGAAATGGCTGGGCGTGTAGCCTGTTAGTGTGTGTAGTTGGTTGGGCACTCCACCACTGTGAGGATGTCGGCCAGGTGAGGCCGCAGGTGGCTCTGGGAGCCGGTAGAGTTGTGAATGGGGCCCGAGGATCCCGGGTGTGGATCGGGTAGCCCAGTGCCAGAGAGGGCACCGAGTGGGGAGAGCGCCAGAGGGCCTTCCCCAGGTAGTTAGGTTAGGGTAAGGAGCAGGTAAGCTCGGAGGCAACTGCAGTGGTGGAGGTGTGCAGGTGGGTAGACCCGCTGGGAGAGGTACACGCCACAGCCCAGAAATTGTGCGAGGGCACCGGGAGATGAATCGGGGGAGTGAGACCCAAATTGAAAAGCACCACAGTTTGGCCAATGGGAATTGGTTTTTAGAACCCATAGTGTAAGAGGGCCAATGGTTGGCCGGAGAAAGACCCCGGGTAGTGTAAAGTTGTTAAAGTCATTTAGGAAATAGTAGGATTGATGAACCTGTCGCACCATACGCAGCCACTTACCTGTGGTGATGATGACTCCACACCTGTGTTTTCTTTGTTCTGTGTGCAGGAACTGAGAATTGCTGTGTGGATTGGTGAGACGCATCACGACGTGGATGAGACATTGGGGTGATTCCATCTCTCCCTCCTTAGGAGGGACTGATGATGAATTGGTGATGGCAAATTTTGATGTTGAGTTGGAGATGGCAAATTTTGATGAGAGTTGGAAATGGCAAATTTGATTGGTTAGGAGGGAGAGAAGACGAATTTGGTTTATGGGAGGAACGGGGAAGACAGTAGGGACGTTTGTTGATTGGTAAAGTAGATGTTTATGGGTAGTGTTGTGTTTTGTGGATGCAGTAAGGGGTAAGGGAGGGGCCATGTAGGTTACCTGGTGGGGGGGGGGGGCGTACGGTAGGAACGTACCTGTCTCACCTGGTTCCCATGTGCCCCCAGTGTGCATTACCTTACATTGCGTGCACTTTTGCGCCCTTACCACCTTACTCACTTGTCTTTTCTTTTGTCTCCCACCTCCGAGGATCTGGCTTTGGGGCAGAGAGAGAGGAGAGAGAGGTGCTGGCTACGCAGTTGTGGGCCTGCACTTTCGCTGCTTGCTGCCTGGATCGATACACCATATGGACCGCAATGTTTGTGGCCACCCACAATGGACCGCAGTTCTATTGCGGCCAAGCACCACCCGTGGATGGACCTATGGGTCAACGTGGCACCTATGCCATACAGGTGAACCACTTATAGTTGGCCCCCTGACGGCCACAATCTAGAAATGGACGCGGTTGGCGCCTTTCTTTATTTTTGAAAGAAGTACGAAGGCCAAGTGCACCACACGAAGGCAAGACCAGCGGCAGACCATCGGCCGGCTGCGACACCACACCATGATCACTAAACATTTTATTGGTGCACCGGATGGTGCTGACTGTGTGATGGGGTGGTGCTTTTGGTGCTTGGAAGGGGTGCTCTGCACATTATTAAAGGCCGTAAGGCCACAGAGCACTCGTGGGTTGGTGTATCGATGCTGGCATGCGTGCTCTCTCTATGCATAACATCTGCATGTGTTCCTCCAAAAACAGGTCCTGGATCGTAGTGTAAATATCAGCATAGTCTTGTGTAAATAAAGCTCCCTACCGGCTGTATGTTTAGTTTGAGAATTCTTTCCGCGATTCGGTTATCCTGTGGGTGTGTTTCTGTGAGGAGAAGGTTGCAACGTCGCAGGGGGACATATTTACTCATTTGTGAACATCTGTAAAACTGTCGCACTCAGGGTAGAGTTAATAGTAGAGGGAACGACATCTGAGTGCCACACTAAAGTAGGTAAAAATTTATCGGGTCGGGACGCCCCGAGGGTAGAGAAGGGTGCAATGTTGCGGATATGGGATTTGGCCTCTATCCATATCCGCTTGTAAATATTCCCCTATTTCCCCAATACTCCCCAACTATCCCCAATCCCCCATTCCCTAGTCCCATTGCCTGTAAATAACACTCTGTAGAACCGACCTTCCCCTTTTTCCCCCATTAAATGTCGTGCCCAGGTCCACCGCATCTCACGTAGACAACTTTCGGACATCTTGCTAGTTATTCTTAGTCTATGTCAGTTAAGGACTCGTTTCCATTAATTCTGACTCTTCGTTGCACCAGAATGTGATTATATGGCACCAGTAGTGAGTTTAGGACCTTCCCATACCTCCTCCCATCTTCTTCCCCAAACAACAACTACAACAACAACTACAACAACGGCGCGCGCGGGGAGTGTGCGTCCTCACTCCGGCTTGGTTAGCCGCCATTACCCATGTGCGCCGACGGGGTTACCACGAAGGGGCTGCCTGTCGGCCCCTCGTCAAGGGCGGAGCCGGTAACCCCCCGCACCCAATGAGAAGCAACGGGCCGATTCCATCTGGGGCGGAGCTAACGAGCCGAGGGCGTGTCACTCCCCGCCGGAGATACGCAGCGACTTACCGGATGTGAAGTCAGATGCGCCTGAACTACGGAGAGCAAAGGACGCCACCCCCAGCGCGACGATACCTCCCCGCATCTTTGGACCGGACCGGGTCGATTCTGTCCTTGAGCCAAGAGTGCACCTTGAGCCATCGACTGCCCGCTTTCCTTGCCATCAATCCCCGTGTGAGTCAGTTTTGTCCTGTTTATCTGTTGTCTGTCGGGAATAAGATAAGTGTGTCTAAGTGCCTATCTTTCTATGCTGTCCCTCTCATTCCTGTAATCTAACCTTCCGCCATATTATAACCTCCTCCGGAGGTCTTGAGAACCGTATCCCTGGTGTCGTGTCATTTTAATCCCAGCCGTTGTGGCCTTTTCCTTCATTGATCTAGCGTAGCGCGGCTCGGCCAAGGTTCGAGTATAATCGGGTAACTTGTGCGGACACGGCGGCCATTCCGCTCGGCCCACCATAACATCAAAGTCGTGTCTGTAACAATATATATATATACATACACACACACACACACACACACACACACACAGACACACACAACACACACACGTGAATAACACACACGTGAATAAAAAAATATGCTAAATACAAAGATCAATGTAGGGATGCCAAACTCCATTCTAAAAATAGTCTTAAACTAGAACGCCACTCAGTAGAGCGCATACTCCCGCCGTGGGTCAAGTTGGAATAGTACGATTTCACAAAAGTTTGAGGGAGTAGTTCAGTGACAACACAAGACAAGACAACACAAGACAGACACTGCACAGATATATATTTAGAATATATAGAAGATAATGTTAAAAAAAAACAAGGCAATTTCACTTACATTTTCGGATTCAGCATTCAATTCCATATAGGCGACTGTATTTTGAGGCATGTGTGACTTCAAATAAAATTGTAAGCCAGGCAAAAACGTTCGTTTCATTCCTTAGGGATACAACATGTAAAACTGGCCCAAACGTGAAAACAAAACTCGCTCATTTTAAGTCGAACAAGCTAATGCGACCACTCATTCTTCTGGGAAGAATCCCGTGCACATGCTGGTCACTCTTATAAGTCACCTAAGTCTTTATAAGTTCATCAAATACTGACACCGCGATTGACATTCACTGAGGTAAATGTTGATATCTCTCCTGAGGTTTAAAAAAAAAAAAAAAAAAAACTTTTAAAGACTATCAAACGATACATTTTATGAAACGGAGAAAACTAATACACACTGTGGTGGTTTTAAAATGACAGAATATGTCTTTATTAGAAAAAAAAAAGAACCTTGAAGATGACGCTGCTAACAAAATACACCGCTCTAACGCATAACCACGAGTTTAAACTACATTTACAACAAATATGAAAACTATTTTCATATATCGCAATGTTAAATATAGAATATATAGAAGATAATGCTAAAAAAAAAATGAGCCCTATCTTCCAATGGTAAACAATCCTTCAAAAAATTCCTGGATCCGGAATAATATCATGAGCTTCAGCAAAAAACTAATCAATTCTTCCTTATCCCAAGGGCAATCATCCCACCAACTTTCATCCAAATCCGTTCAGAACTTTTCCAGATATCTTGTTCACAAACACACGAACACACACGAACACACACACACACACACACACACACACACACACACACACACACACACACACACACACACACACACACACACACACACACACACGATCGAATGCATTACTTCCTGGCGGGAGTAACAAGATAGGGATGATGTTGGTTTCGAGAGTAGCTAACAGTATTGCCATCACACAACAATCCCTACATCACTGCCTCCAAACTATTGTCGAGCTAAAAGTATTAGAAGCTCCTTTTTTTTCATTTCTGCATAAGTATAACAAGCTCCTATATAATTTCACGGACTTCTTGCAACTTCAGTTGTCTTTCCTACTTTAGAATGAATCACAAATGCAGAATTGCAGAATGCTGTTATTAGAGATGTGTATGCAGTTTGTAAGAAGTTGATGTAAATGTACTGTTATTACTTCCGCCACCGAAGGTGGATGGAGGTTGTGGTTTCAGCCTTGTCTGTTTGTCTGTCAGTCTGTCTGTGAACAAGATATCTCAAAAAGTTGCGGACGGATTAGGACGACATTTGGCAGAGAGGTAGTGTATATGACAAGGACGAAATGATTAGATTTTTGTGAAGATCCAGATCCGGTTACTAGAATTTTTAAAGTGATTCTTCACCATTGGGAGATCGGGCCAAAAACGACATGTAGCATAGTCTAGTAGGAAGACTAGGTCCCCCTGCACCACCCGGAGATATACTTCTAATCACTGTTTCTAGATTGGAAAAAATGTGTAGAAAATGACTAGCTATGGCCCCAAGCTGAAAAAATGTCCCACATACCATTTTTATGCAAATTACTGCTGCAAATTTTATGCAAAATTATGCAAATTTTATGCAAATTTTTGATGAGGAGTAGAGTTGAGGGGTCTTTGAGGGCTTCATCGAGGTGCTCTCGGTTGCAAGACTGGGTCATTCTGAGAAGCACAGCAGGGTCAGAGATCATGATGTTCTCCTCCTCAGTGAATCTCTCCATCAACAGCCTCTCCATTGCCTCACACACTGTTTTGAGGCAAAAGAGGGACTTTGCGTAGGCCTTTCCACTGAGAACACCTTTGAGAGATCCACTTGTTACTAGTTGTGCCTCAAAGAGAATCTCTGCATATCCAGAACCACGCATCTTGTGTCCAGTGAGCATCCCGATGTAGTTCATGGATGTGTGGAAGGGTCCAATCGTTACTACATGACTAGCAAATTCATTTGGCCAGCGCCAGATGATGGGAAGGGCTTTCATGCAGACACCCAGATCAAATGTATTCAGGACCCATCTCTGACCCACCTCAGCAGTTGCTGCCTCGGAACGCTTCAGTAGCTCACGAACAACTGCGTTGTCTGTGATCGGTCTGTGCCTGGTGCCTGCATGGCATGGCAATGGCCTGCAGCCTGTGCCTGGGCTAGGGGGTTTCACCTCTGCAACTGGTTCTCCCCCACCCAGCAAATCAACAGTCGACTACTGCACGCCTATCCACCAACCGATCACAGACAACGCAGTTGTTCGTGAGCTACTGAAGCGTTCCGAGGCAGCAACTGCTGAGGTGGGTCAGAGATGGGTCCTGAATACATTTGATCTGGGTGTCTGCATGAAAGCCCTTCCCATCATCTGGCGCTGGCCAAATGAATTTGCTAGTCATGTAGTAACGATTGGACCCTTCCACACATCCATGAACTACATCGGGATGCTCACTGGACACAAGATGCGTGGTTCTGGATATGCAGAGATTCTCTTTGAGGCACAACTAGTAACAAGTGGATCTCTCAAAGGTGTTCTCAGTGGAAAGGCCTACGCAAAGTCCCTCTTTTGCCTCAAAACAGTGTGTGAGGCAATGGAGAGGCTGTTGATGGAGAGATTCACTGAGGAGGAGAACATCATGATCTCTGACCCTGCTGTGCTTCTCAGAATGACCCAGTCTTGCAACCGAGAGCACCTCGATGAAGCCCTCAAAGACCCCTCAACTCTACTCCTCATCAAAAATTTGCATAAAATTTGCATAATTTTGCATAAAATTTGCAGCAGTAATTTGCATAAAAATGGTATGTGGGACATTTTTTCAGCTTGGGGCCATAGCTAGTCATTTTCTACACATTTTTTCCAATCTAGAAACACTGATTAGAAGTATATCTCCGGGGGGTGCAGGGGGACCTAGTCTTCCTACTAGACTAGCATGATATCTCAAAAAGTTGTGGACGAATTCGGACGAAACTTGGTGGACAGGTTCGGTTTGTGATAAGGAAGACTTGGTTCAATTTTGGTGAAGATCCAAAATCCGGATCCGGATGCGGATCCAAAAATTTAAAAGTGTTTCTTTACCATTGAGTGATAATGCTAAAACTGACATGTAGCACAACAACAACAACAGGCATTTTAAGGCCATTTTCCCTGCAAGAGCGGGGGTTAGCCTTGCGTTCCCCATGACAATGTTCTCCATTTTGCCCTATTTTCTGCATCTCCCCTTGTTTTAAACCCCCTTGCCCGCATTTCTTCTTCGACCATCTTTAGCCAAGTCTTTCTCGGTCTTCCCCGTCCTCTACTTCCTTCTACATTCATTTCCATCACTCTTTTCAACCAGTCACTTTCATCCTTCCTCAACACATGACCAAACCATCTCAACCTGTTTCTCTTCACAGCATCCATCACAGGCTCTATTCCCATCATCTTTCGCAATTCATCATTTGTCTTCCTCTCAACGATACTCCACACATCCACTGAACCATTTGCATTTCCACCCTTTCCAGCCTTCGTTGCTGCTCTACGTTCATTACCCATGTCTCGCTCCCATAAATCATAACACTTCTCACATATGCAGCATACACCTTTCCCTTCAGCTTCAATGACACTCCCCTCCTCGTCAGCACACCACTCAGTTCCCGAAACTTCCTCCATGCACATCTCACTCGAGCAACCGTTGCCGTGTCTGATCCACCTTCTCCATTCAGCATGTCTCCAAGGTAACAAAATGTTTTCACAGCTTCCAGCTTCACGCCATCTCCAAGATCCAACTCAACATTTCCTCCACCTGCAGCTCCCTCTGTGCCACCTTACACTTGAATGTAGCTGCCACACTGGTTAATGACCCTCTCAAACCACTACAATTTTGATGAACCCACTCAGCGCACATTGTACATTGAATGTAATTCACTCCGTCACCCTTCCTGCACACAGCACATGGCCACTTCCCAGTTTTTTCCACCTCACCACATGCTTTACCACTTGCCGTCACCTTCGTTTTTCCGATATTCACCTTCAGACCTTTTGTCTCCATGCATTCCTTCCACTTGTTCATCTTCTCCTTCGGTCCATCCATACTTTCTGCAATCAACACCAGATCATCTGCATACAACAACTCCCACGGTAAACACTCCTTTACGTTCTGAGCCAGCACCTCCATCACAGCTACAAATAGTAGTGGACTTAGTACCGACCCCTGATGCACTCCCACCTTCACCTCAAACACACCACTGTTCCCGTCCTTCGTCCTTACAGCTGTGCGCACCCTTTTGTACATTGCCATCACAACTCTGATCAACCATTCCTCCACTCCTAACTTCTTCAATGCCCATGTCAATACTTTGCATGGAACCCTATGGAATGCTTTCTCCAGATCAACAAACCCAAGAAACAACTTCTTCCTCTTCTCCATATACTTCTACTGCAACTGCCTCACAATAAAAAGCACGTCTGTCGTTCCTCTTCCTGGCATAAATCCAAACTGCATTTCGTCAATCTTCACTTTCTTCCTTATCCTCCTCTCCAACACCCTTTCCAATGCCTTCATTCCATGCTCCAATAACTTTATCGCTCGATGCGAGCCACAGTCCAGAGGGTCACCTGTCCCCTTGTATAGAGGGACGAGGGTACTCAGTTCCCAAGCCACTGGAATGCGGCCTTCTTTCACCACCAGATTGTAGATCTCTGTCATTCTCTTCACAACCCAAATTCCCGCTGCCTTCAACATATCTCCCACAACTCCCGTCGGCCCTCCCGCTTTTCTACTCTTCATTGCTTTTATCGCTTCCTCAACTTCCTTCTTGGTTATCTTCTCTGCCGGTCCCAAAACTGGGTTACTCTCTATGTTTCCATCCCATTCACTCTCTGCATTCAACAGTATTTCCATACATCTCTTCCATCTTCCTTTAATTCCATCTGAGTCCACAACGATTTGTCCCACTTCATCCTTCAAGCAACTCACCCCCATCACATCACACCTCTCTTTCGCTATCTGCTTTGCAATCCTGAATACCGCTCTCTGACCCTCTTCCGAATCCAAGCGTTCTCCGAACATTTTCCTACATGTCTCCTGTGCCTTTGCTACCTCTTTCTTTGCATTCTTCTTGGCTGCCTTATAACTTTCATGCTCTGCCTTTTCTACCCCCATACCCTTCGCCTTCTGCCACTCCTTGAACTTCTTCCTCTTCTCGTCAATCTTCTTTCCAACTTCATCATCCCACCACCATGTTTCCGAGTGCCTCGGTGGTCCTTTTGTCCATCCACATACCTCACCAACGGCTCCCAACAGACTATCTTTTATTGACAACCAACCACTTTAAAGCTCAACCAAATCATCCTCCACCATACTCAGCCTCTCTTTTAATGCCTCCCTCACTGTCACCTCTTTCAACCTCCACACCTTCATTCTCGGTTGGTACTTCACCCGCCGAGCTCTCCTCGCACCTTTCACCCTTATGCCGCAGACAACCAAGTGGTGCTGTGAAACAGCCTCCTCCCCTGGGATCACCTTTGTGTCCTGGAGGTGCCCCCTATCTCGCCTACGCACCAGCAGGTAGTCAACGGTTGACATCGACCCACCTGACGTGTATGTATCAAGCTTATTATCCTCTTTCTGGAACTGAGTATTACAAATCAACAAATCAGCTCCATCAGCAAACTCCAAAATCGTTTCACCCTCTCCATTTCTCACACCATATCCGTAACCCCCATGAACTCCCTCAAAACCGTCCATACTCCTTCCCACATGTCCATTTGGGTCTCCTCCTACCAAAACAACTTCCTCATCTTTCACGTTTTCCATCAGCTTCTCTATTGCACACCAGAACTTGTCCTTCTCTTCATCGCTCCGACCAACCTGCGGAGCATATCCCGAGATGATGTTCACCAAGAGCTTTCCAATCATCATTTTCACCATCATCAACCTTTCACTCACTCGAGTCACACTCACCACACTGTCTACAAACTCCTCAGAAAACAGGACACCAACACCATTCACGCCCTCCGGGCACCCTTGCCACACAAACTTGTATTTCTGTCCCTGCCTACCCTTCACCATTCTTCCACCACTTCCCTTCCATCTCGTCTCCTGCACACAACATATGTCCAATCTTCTTCTGACCAATACTTCCACCACTTCTCCTGATCTCCCTGTCATTGTCCCTACATTCCATGTCCCAAACCTCAGAAACCGATCTCCACTTCGGGCTGCACCCTGCCAATATGTAGTTGTAATTGTCATGGTTCTCTTTTTGAGGCAATGTTTTTTATGGCCGGATGCCCTTCCTGACGCCAACCCTCTTAGTCGTCTCTTACGACACGCAGGGATACGGTGTACCTATTCTGACCAGGGTACACACTGGGACAAGCACACATATTACAAGCACATGATAATATAATATGTTTAGCAAAAACAGTACTTTTTAAATATCCTAATTTATTTTATATATGTTGCACCTCATCTGTTTCCCTTTTTGCTGCCTGTGGAACCAATTTACACATTCTCTTCAGTCCCCTTCTTCCCTCCTCTGGCTGTCTCCTCTGTGGCACATCTTGCTCGGCTTGACTCTGTGGAGGCCAACTCTTTCAACATTGTTGGAGTCCCTCACGATGAGGCTGAGTCTGTAGGCCTATCACTTCACCACTGCCAACGGGACAGTGGTCTCTCTTAGGTCTTGCACCCTCTGCCCTCTTTGTGCTCTGTCCTCCAAAGTTTGTGCAGGATGTATGCAGTACATCAGCAACCCCTCCCAGTGAAATTGCCTAAATCCAGAACCACTGCTCACTTCCACTCATTTATTCCTATCTTTTCAAACCCATGGAACCACCTTCCACACTCTCTTAAATCCAATTCTTCTCTCCAATTGAAAGATTTCCACTAGGGACTGCATGGTGCTGTAGTATCAGCAGGTACTTCTCTTTATTTAGCGTCTCATTGATTTTATCAAGTTTTCTGACAATAAACACGACTAAGACAGCTGTTCACCACCATCCCCCATCCAAAGCCATTATCTGTTCAACACCTGTTAAACCATCCCCACTGCTTCCAAAACTTTGTTTATGTATCCATCTTGTCCATCCCTTTCTTTCTTCCCTTCCCCTCATACCTGCATCCCTTGTTTGTCCGTCTCCGTCTATCTTCTCCCTCTGCCCTGCCAGCCCCTTTCTCACTCTGTTCCCTTTGTTATGTTGTGTCTTGATCTGTTCTGTGTCCTAGCTCTTCCATTCGTCTCGACCATGTATTAAAAAAAAACCTAAACCAAAATCCAGCACACGCAACCTTGGACAAGGACATGAGACAGACATACAAGCGGAGATGGAATCTTAAGGTCGAGGTTCTAAGTTGAGAAAAATTAATTAATTTCAAAATACACCGTACAAATAATCCAAGGACTAAAGTTCCGTTCCGTCCTGATGAAACAAAATAAAATTATAATGATCATAAAATATAGGACTACTAATGAAAATAATAATTTTTAAAATTACATCATGAAATCAAACAGGACACCAGATTGTATGAAAGATAAATGCCGGTAACTAATGTATAATAACTAGTGATCCCGGTAGTCAAATCCACGTTTAAAAACATACAAGTTAAAGAGAAAAAGTGTGTACGCAAATCATGTCACAAAAAGTACAAACTATAAAAAAAAATACTCAGAAGTATATGAAGGTGAAGCTGTGGTAGAAGAAACGATTTGTCACTAAAAAGGTTAATTATTTAATATGTCGTTTATTTTATATATATATATATATATATATATATATATATATATTTGTATACAACATCGAGGCTCGTGTAAGAGCTAAAATGTTGTTGTCAACATGTTGTCATGAATAAAATGTCATGTTGTCATGTGAAATCATCCAAGCAAGACAGAGGGTTCGGTCGGAACTTACGCACTCTTACGGCCGGAAATAATCCAGGAACTTACGTACTTTTAAAATTGGCTGAAACATAAAGGAAAAGAGAGAATCAAGAAATGGATATAAACTTGTCAAGGTCCATAACGTGGGTGATGTGTTGTCCAAACTTCGCACATTAAGTCAATTGGCAAGCATGTGAACGATTTGCTCAAAATACCCCGACTCGGTGTATTATGTAGTAATAAACAAATAAATACAGTCATCTAAAAATGAGCATTTGACAACTCCATCATAGATGGAACAGGAAATAATTGTTTCCATCTTTGAGTTCTTATTTTAAGACATGTGCAACTGTTGAGAGTTTCTTAAGCTGTGACCGGGCATAGTCAGTCAAGTTAGGAGAAGAAGAATTGCGATGCCGCTCAGAAGTAGGGCAAGGATTTAGCAAATTGAGTGGTGACTAAACTACACCTGTCAGAAAGTGAGACAACGGAGTGTTCAAAAGTTCATCGTTGCGCAAGATGTTCAGAAAAAAAAAATCATACATAGCGCTTTCACCTGGATACGTTCGATGCATCGGTCTTAGGCAATAGTAATACCAGAAGACCGCACAGGAGCTCTAAATTCAAGCATCTGAAGAATATACATTTTATAGATCAAATAAGATAATCAAACTCCATTTTCTTAAACTTTCTCAAAATGTAAAGTTGTTGCGAAGCATTACTTCCGAGATGTTGCACTTGTTGATCCCACTTGATTTTTCTGGATGATGATTTGCCAAGGGGTTTGAGAGAGATGTGGACGTGCTTCTAGTGGATATCTGGTGGGATAACACTTCTAGGATAACACTTCTACATCTAGGAGCTTCTAGTGGAAGAACATCCATCTCCAGATGAATAGGAGATGGTTAATTATGAAGAAATTAAATCTGTATAAATTTGCACTTCACTCGGTTCAGCTTCATATCATTATCATCAGTAACATAATCAATATGAGACTGTAGCTGTGGACGTTGTGACTGGTACAATATCAACAAGAAAAAGAGCAATCAGAGATTGCAAACCTTCGCCTGGATGTATTTTCAGTGGTTTTTTAAGGCTTTTGTGTTAAAACAAATATGGCGGCCGAACCACGTGACCGAGGACGTCATCATTATTTTTTTTCTAAACTAATTTATTCCTAGATTATGCTCAAGAAATTTCATCTTGATCGGATGAAGTTTTTAGTGGGGCAACTTAGCATAACAATTGTGCATTTTGTGAGGAAAGCACCAAATTTGGCACACTAGTAGACGATCATATTATGAAAAGATCTGGATATTGGGCCATCTCAGATTCAGAGATTTGATTTTTGCAAGATTTCGATTCGATTGGGATCGAAGAGAACACCTTCTTCGTCTTCTGTACAGTGAAGTTGCCAGCCCTGAATTCTCTGGCTACATCTGGGTGCTTCATTGGGAGTGCGACCATGTCCCTCAGGTGAACAGGGACCCACCTGGCATAGTGTGTGTGGTCTAAGGCATGGAACCATGGGACCAGTTCCGTCAGGGCATCAAGGTACATCGTGAATGAAGCCTGCCGCAGAGAACGCACGTAGACCAGTACCAACATCTCTAGTTCCAGCACAGTTGCCCAGTACTGAAAGTTGGGAATGTTTTCTCCTCTCTGGTGACACCAGTCTTCGAACTCAGGCAGGTCTTCTGCATCATCAGCATATGTCATACAGTGGCGTTCAAACGCACGGTGTTGCAGGATGTGCAGTGCCGCTGCAGTGATTTGATGAGCTCTTCTTGTGCGGGTGACGTGGGCAGCTCGCAGGAAGGAGTCGGCCGTCCCTGGCGTTGCAATCTCAGCTTGCAAATCTGCAAAATCTGCAAATCTTGCAAAAATCAAATCTCTGAATCTGAGATGGCCCAATATCCAGATCTTTTCATAATATGATAGTCTACTAGTGTGCCAAATTTGGTGCTTTCCTTACAAAATGCACAATTGTTATGCTATATTTAGCTTAGCTGCCGGACTATTTGTACTTGTCGAATTATGACGTTATGTAAATTAGATATTTCTGTATTTAATTTTTAATTGTTTTGTGAAACTTTCTAAAAAAAAAAAATGTCTACTTTGACATTATGGAGTATTATGTGTAGATCTGTGACCAAAAAAATCTCAATTTATTCCATTTTAAATTCAGGCTGTAACATAACAAAATTAGAAAATGTCAAGGGGTGTGAATACTTTCTGAAGGCACTATATCCTAAAAGTTGTTGATGACATGTTTTAATGATGCAGAGAGAGCAAAGGGCAGTCATTGAGGCAAAAAAGAGAAATTAAATAGATAGCATTACAGTGTCTTTAAAAGTCATTCCCCTCTTGTGTGTGTGTGTTTGGAAGGGAGGATTTTGAAACTCCACAATGGTCTTTCAAAATGTCAATAATGATGGAAGGGGGTTCATTTTTCCATCCATGAGGCAGCTGGGAAATTAATGGTAGCGATCAAGAACACCAAGAGAGTTGTGCACATTGACAAGTTTTATTGCTTTTATTTTGAGTGTCAATGACAATAGAATGAAGCTGTTGCTCAATGTATTCAAGCGTAATGTTCTCCTTGAAGGTTGCGGACAGCTGATGCGCGACATTGTGGCGAAATTGGAAAGGTGATCCACAATTGAAATTAATTTACTCTTGTTGAGGGAGATTAATAAAATCATAAATATACGTTTTGTACATACTTGGAAATCTTCCTATCTCTCCAATAGATAGAACACAGAATCCCCATAATACATTCTGTTGCTTTAATCAACATATTTTTCAAAAATTCTCCCATGTTTGGCCATTTTTCTGCAAAAAATCATAATCAAAAACCAAAACGCTAGTTTTGGCACTAATCCATTATGTACTTATGTATTATATGGCAAGTAATCCATTATGGCACTCAGATGGAGATTTTGACAAATTAGAGTTCGAATGTATAAAATCATATGAATGATTTTCGGGAAATCAACAAACAAATTATGGAAAATCATCATGTGACAACAAACACATTATATACACCTCCAATAGTGACCTGAATAGTTAATTCACCATTGGTTAAAAAAAAAGACATTTCATCCTTATGAATATCTTCGTCTTTTAATGGCCATTATCAACCCACTTTTTCTTTTGGGGTTGGCCGGGGGAAGATTGGCCCGAATCTTCACGAACTGGCCTGCCAGGTCGGACGTTCTACTAGTTAAGGCAGGAATTTGGAATTTGGCCATGGTGCCGGCAAATGCTTGCCTACTCTTTGCGACGGACACTATGGTATATTTAAAATCTACCAATGAAGATGGACGGAGGTTAAGTTTTCACCTCTGTCTGTCTGTCTGTCTGTCTGTTTGTCTGTCTGTGAGCATAATATCTCAAAAACGTTATGGACGGATTATGACAAAACTTGATGGATGAGTTGGGTTGGTGACAAGAACAAGCCGATTCGATTTTGGTTAAGGTCCGGATGCAAATCTGGCTATAAGTGAGATGCAAAATGTGGACTGTTAAGCCTGATGGAGGTATGCGTTCTACCAAGTGCAGTTGTAGTTACCTCTTGTGACAGTTGTGACGATGTACTTACTCACTCATAACAGGATTGGTGCTGCATGATACACTTTTACTTGGATAATTTGTGTCCATCCATCTTGGAACCCTGGCGGCTATTATTTTTTAATGGTCTTAAACCCTGTGCACACCCCGAGTACAACCAAGAGTTTTCAAATCAGTCCGTCTAGCGGTTTAGGAATGGGTCAAAGTCAAACAAACAAATAAACAAACAAGAAATACAGTATATCGTGCATAGCACGATACGTGCAAAATCCCTAAAATAAGTTGACCATTGACCTATGTTGACCTTTTGGTCTATATTGACCTATTGGCATATATTAACCTAAAAAAATATTGGTGGTTGAATTCAACGATCAAGTATGTAAATCCTTTTCAAATGTCAAGTCAATCGGATGAAAATTGAGGATTTTAGAAATTTCACCTAAGTTGTTGACCTTTGGCCTATGTTGACCTTTTGACCGATGTTGATCTCAAAAATAGTTGGTGGTTGAATTCAATTCGCTGATATGAAAATCCTATTCAAATTTCAAGTCAATCGGATTAAAAATTGAGGATTTTATGAATTTGTAAATTTGTGGTTGACCTTTGTCTATGTTGACCTTGTGACCTTTTTAGCTAAAAAAAAAAATAGGATCCTGTCGGACAACCACCTCTACCATTTGGTAAAGTTTCGTGAAAATCGTTTTTAAATTGTGACTTGTAGGCTAGTATAAGTGAGCGGACAGACAAACACATACATAAACACACACACATACCCAAACAAACACACACACAAACACACAAACACACAAACAAACACACACACACAAACACAAACCCAACAAACACACACAAACACAAACCCAAACAAACACACACACAAACACATACACACAAACCCGGAGTGATCAACATACTTGTCAAAAAAGAAAATTGCCAAGTGGTAAACACACACACACACACATACACACACACAAATACACACGCACACACAAAACACACACACACACACACACACACACACACAAACACACACAAACTGGAACGATTAACATACTTGTCAAAAAATAATAATTTTGCCAAGTAATAATGCACAAGACCAACCAGTATACTTGAAAAATGTTGGATTTTTGCAAGTAATAATAAAGAACTTGTGCATTGCACGATACTTGTGAAATTCACGTCAACAATAGTTGCCATGGAAACAGATATTTCACAATTTTGAAAATTTGGCTTTTCAAATGTTTTACATACGGGATGTTATGCATAACAAATTTGGCTGATACATTTTCTAACTGCAGCAAAAAGTTTTTTTTTCTCGTATACATAGTCGAAGCTTGCAGAATTGCCAGCACACAGGACAAACAGACCAGGATGCAACACGAAAAAAAGAGCAGCAGAAAGGGCCATGGCAGAGGGAGATGGACAAACAATGGGTGTGGGGAGGAATGGTGGGCAGGAAAGGATGCATGGGGTGCATAATGTGGATACAGAAGGAAACTCCCAGGAGGGAATAACTACAATTTGGAGGGAGAAGGGATTCGGTTGAAGGTGGAGGGGGTTAATGAGATTCGAAAAGATCATGGTTCCGATTGGGAATGATCTGAGATGGTGGTGAACAGCTGTCTTGAAGACCTGGAGGGAAAAATGAGATTGAAGAGAATGTGGAAGTTAGTCCCACAGGTGGGACAAAAGAGGAACAAATGAGTGGATGTGAGCAGTGATCCTGGATTTAGGTAGATTCACCCGAGTGGGGTTGATGCGACCTGCAGAACCTGGGGGAGGGAATGAGGAGGACAAAGCACGGAAAGAGCAGAGGATGCAAGACCAGAAATTTTGTGGTAAAAGACAGAAAGACCACTGACCTGTCTGCAATGGGAAAGTGATAGGCCCATACCATAGACTCAGCTTCATCATGGGAGATTCCAATGGTCTTGAAGGCCTTGATTTCCATGGTGTCAAGCTGAGCATGCTTTGAGGCAGGGGAACCAGTCCAGAGAGGAGAGCAGTACTCCATCAAGCTGCAGATGAAGGCCGTGTAGGTGGATAGCACTTCAGGTGTGTCCAGGAAGGACTTTTAACGATGGCGGATGGATTTGGAAGCCAACTTTGAAGTGTGGTTTGGCCAAGAAAGATCATGGTTGATAAATGAGACCCAGGAATTTGAGAGACTGAACTTCCTTGAAGATTGTTAAGGAAGTAGATGTGGGTGGGAGTTTTCCAGACGGCCCTGTCAGAGAGAGAGAGAAAGAGTGAGTGTGAGATTTTTCAGGATTGAAAGACATATTCCAAGTGTTTGACCAGCTTGTGATTTTGTCATGGTCTGAATAGAGTGAAGAGGCTGCAGCCTGCATGTCTGAAGGACAAGGCATGTCACGGCAAAGGATGGAGTCATGAGCAAATAGATCAAGAGGATTTTCCAGTGATTCAGAGAGATAATTTATGAAGATCAGGAATAGGACTTGGTCCAGAACACTGTCTTGGGGCACTCAAGCCTGGCCAGGGAGAGGAGGTCATAAGATTGTGTTGAGTGCCACATGTTGGCTACGAACGTAGAGGAAGCCAGTTATCCATGTGTGGAGTTGGCCTTGGATGTCACAGGCAGAGAGCTTTGAGAGTAAGGCAGGATGCTAGACTATTGAAAGCACAACATATGTCAAAAGAGATGGCCCTGATCTCACATCTGACATTGAGGGCCTCCATCCATTGTTTCTGAGTAGACCAGCATGTCCAAGGTGGAGTGACCTGCTCTGAATATAAATTGGCGTTAGAGATGAGGCTGTTGGAGAAAATGGACTGTGGGTTTTACACGTTTCGAATCCCTTGACCTTTGAGTAATTTGACCAGATGTTACACACAAATAATTAGCGGTGTAAGTTTCAATTTGATATATTGAGACGTAGCAATAATAAAATCACAAAAATTCCCATTTGATTTTCATTGGGTGAAATTGTTGCCCTGGAAACTGTTGACATGTCGAAACTGTTAAATCGATTATTCCGATTTTGTGAACCAATTGAATTAGCCTATTTGCAAATGATCTTAAAATTTAAAGTCAATCACAAGAAATTGACCATTTTATGTGACCTTTCCCTTTGACCTCAAAAACAGTAGCCTTCTATCTTTTTACTAGCTTTACCAGGTGGTTTAAGTTTCATGAAAAATGGTGTATAGTTGTGACACAGAGGTGAATGGCATGTAGATATATGTGCACCTACGAAAACTTTAAAACTATTGTTCTCAGCAACCGTTGGTCCGATTGATACGAAATTTTCCCCAAGTGGTAGTCTAGACATGTAGAATTTTCCTTGCTAATTATGACGTCATACGTCACGTGGTATGGGCGCCATCTTGGAAAACCGAAAAAAAATTCACCTCTATCTCCAAAAGCGCTGTGTAGAAAAAATGGAGACGCGTCGCATTTTAAAGAACTCTCCATGCAGAATAACTTGTATGAATGATGATGTCATAGGTGCCTCCATTGTGACGTGATAATTCGACATGTAAAAATCTTTATCCGATCAGGATGAAATTTCTTGAGCATCATCTCGGGATAAATTGATGGAGAAAAAAAAAAACGAAGTCATAGCAGGGTTGTATGAAAGGGTGAAGGCGGAGGAAACCGGTCATCACTGCCACCAGTTATAAAGTGGCAATTCTGGTATGATGAATTGTTTTTACAGATGCCTATACACCATATTATAGAAGATTAAATGATCTTTCCATGCAGGGGGATTGTTGGGGGTGTTGTGGGAGTAGTGTTTTTATCATTTTCAAAGACCAGAGCTTTACACCATTCCTTTAGTAAACATGAGACTATTTCTTTAACGGAGAGCTCACACAATTTTGGAATATTATTAGCCCGTCCCCTGCACAGCAGGAGATGGGGTTTTGCAATCACGTGTGTGTGTGTGTGTGTGTGTGTGTGTGTGTGTGTGTGTGTGTGTCTGGGTCGTAACTTTTTTACCATTAGATCTATTGTCATCAAATTTTCACCAAAACTTTATTATGGTGATAGCTAGAAGGCTAATTAATCATTTTGTCAAAAGGGCAAAGGTCAGCGTCACATAAAATCATAAATTTTCATCCAATCAGCCTGAAATTAAAATTTACCATTTGTGTTTTGAATTTTCAACAAAGCTTTATTATGGTAATACGGAGAAGGGAAATTAATAATTTTCTCAAAAGGTGAAAAGGTCAAAGGTCAGCGTCACATGAAAATCAATTTTCATCCAATTGACCTGAAATTTAAATTTATCATTTGTGTTTTGTCATCAAATTTTCGACAAAGCTTTATTATGGTGATAGGTAGAAGGGTAATTAATAATTTTGTCAAATGGTCAAAAGGTCAAAGGTCAGCGTCACATAAAATCATAAATTTTCAACCAATTGGCCTGAAATTAAAATTTACCATTTGAGTTTTGTCATCAAATTTTCAACAAAGCTTTATTATAGCAATCCTGAGAAGACAAATTAATAATTTTGTCAAAAGGTGAAAGATCAAGGTTGTTTAAAATCACTAATTTTCACCCGATTGACCTGAAAGTTTAAGAATTTGCATATCAGGTCACTGAATTGGTTCACCAATCAAAAGCTAGAAACTGATTATTTTTTGTATATCTAAAGCTGGAAAATGGGAAAGGCTGCATAAAATCATCAATTTCCATTTTTTTTAAACTGTTTTTGTTATTTTCAGCATACGTAAGAAGACGAAAGAAGACAGAGCTTTGGTGCTGCCGAAGCAGTCTCTCGGCAAGATTTATATGCTGCCTGGTTTGCTGTTTCTTCCCAACAGTCGATCATGACAGCATTGTGTGATTGGTTCAAAGTGCCAATGATAACTCACTTCCTCTTTGCTAAAGACACTGTGCGATCTTTAAATGTGAAACGATGACCAGCGTTAGTAGGTCGGTAGTCTTCGGCCTAATGTACCACCGAGGGACGGTGCAACCATTGATACATCACCCTGCATGCGCAAAAACAGGTTTACGTATAGCGGTTTACGTAAAGCTCCATCAAGATTCAAACATAGGTTAGATAGCTCAAAGCAGTTTTTGCAATATTTTTAACTTGCCATACAAAGTTATATATTCTGGGTCTTGGTCTGTGTGTCTGCCCCCGACATGCGATCCTGAGTGAGGGTCTAAATCGAGGTTCACAAATGGAGTACCTCCATTTGTACCAAAAAGAAAGAAAGATGTATGTCCCTAAAATCGAGGATCGTCGAATGCCTCTTCTAATGGAAAGGGAACTCGAGCTCGGTGTGATGCGATTTAAGTGACTGCAATTTTTTTTTTGAGCCACAGAGGCATTTTCAACATCAATCACTATATCCAGATGGCACATGGACTCTGACAGGCAGAAATGAGCAGCACTGACAGGGATTTTAAATACAACCAGAGTACCAAACCAAAGTCCCCATTATGAATTGGTGTTCAATGAAAATAAGGAATATACCAGGGATTTGGAATATACCACAATTGTTTACGCCATATAAAATTTTCTTTTTACATATATTTAATTCATAAATAAGTACTTCATGTACAATTAGTCAGAGCATTATTTTCATAGTAATTCTGTACTTTGTGTATTGTATTAAATAAATTTAAGAAATTGTTGGCATATCCTGAACTGCTGTTAGCATGTCGGTCGTATAACTTTTTGAAGGCCCTCTTATTTTACCGTTAAACTTGATAATTTCACCTCATTTTGGTATCTCCTGAAAGTATCCAATAAACATGACAGATCCCTTTTGTGAACTTAAACTCAATAATTTCACGTCATTTGTTTTGGTTGAAGTAATTCTAGGTCAAGTGACAAAATTGATCAGTTATCAGGATGGAACAGGATGGATGATTAAAGGGTAGCCAATCCTATTGATTTATCTGACACTAGCAGGAGTACCCAGCTTTCCCGGGGTGGGGAGGGGGGCAGGAGAGGGAGGGGGTGAGGAGGAGAGTGGGTGGAGTGGAAGGGGGAGTGGAGTGGAGGGGAGGTGAGGGTAGAGGGAAGCAAAAGATATACTACATATTCATCTGTTGGGGGGTGGGATGGCTTTGACAGGTCCCTCCGTTTTGTTAGAGGAGGAGGTGGGGGGGGGGGGGGGGGAGGGGGAAGGGAAGGAGGAAAGATTTTCCTGTGCAAAGAGTGCTTCAAAATCTCAGTGTTGCACAGGTAAAAAAGGAAATTGTAATACCCTCTGCCACCAACACCAGGTGGCACTACACGGTACACATTTACATAGAGAATTACACCCCTCTCCTGGTCCAACACACCCCCGAATGAGGACGCGGCCACATAGCCTATGTTACCCCCCAGACAAAGTTGTATTTGTATTTGTACCCCGAGTAGAGTATAAAAGCGTCTATAGCTGGAGTACCCGGTGTTGCTCAAGCGAAAAAGAAATATTAACATATTTGAAATGAGGGCAAATATAATGCAAAAGCAACCCCCCCACCCCCAACATCCATCACAAATGTCAAATCATCATTTAACCTTTTCGTTGAATATATATATATATATATATATATATATATATATATATATATATATATATATATATATATATACATATATATATATACATATATATATATACATATATATATACATATATATATATATATTGTTACAGACGTGGCTTGGATGTTATTTACCGAGCGGTTTATTGGTATGACCACGTCTGCACAAGTTACCCGATTGTGCCCGAACGTTGACTAGTCGCGCTATGCTGGCTCAATAAGAAAAAGAAGACACCCGGCTGGACTACAATAACACAATACGACACCAGGGGTTCAGTTCTCAAGACCTCCGGAGGAGGTTATATTAAGGCGGAAGGTTAGATTACAACTACAAGAGGGACAGCATAGAAAGACAAGCACTTAGACACAATCTTATATTATTCCCAACAGACGACAGATAAACGGGACAAAATGCTGACTCACACGGGGATTGATGGCAAGGAAAGGCAGGTAGCGATGGCTCCAGGTGCACCTGGGCTCAAAGGTCAGAATCGACTCGGTCCGGTCCAGAGATGCGGGGAGGTCGCAGCGCTCGGATGGCGTCTTGTCTGCTCAAGCTGGGGGCGCATCTGACTCAGCGCTCGCAGGTGGCTTTCCTTCTCCAAGCTGGGTGCGCATCTCTCTTTACATCCGGCGCGTGGCCGCGTATATCCGGCGGGGAGTGACACGCCCTCGGCTCGTTAGCTCCGCCTCGTGGAATCGGCACGTTGCTTCTCATTGGGTGCGTGCGGGGGGGTTTACCAGGCTCCGCCCTTGACGAGGAGCTGACAAGGAGCCCCTTCGTGGTAACCCCGTGGAGCGCATGGTCTGGAGCTAATCGAGCCGGTGTGAGGACGCATCCTCCCCCGCTCCGCCGCCATCTCCTCTGTTGTTGTTGTAATTGTTGGGGAAGAAGATGGAAGGAGGTATGGGAAAGGTCCTAAACTCACTACTGATGCCATATAATCACATTCTGGTGCAACGAAGAGTCATAATTAATGGAGACGAGGCCTTGACTGACATAGAATAAGAATAACTAGGAAGATGTCCGAAAGTTGTCTACGTGTGGTGCGGTGGACCTGGGCACGACATTTAATGGGGGAATAAGGGGAAGGTCGGCTCTACTGATTGTTATTTACATGCAATGGGACTAGGGAATGGGGGATTGGGGAAAGTTGGGGAGTATTGGAGAAAATAGGGGAATATTTACAAGCGGATATGGAGGCCAAATTCCATATTCGCAACAATATATATATATATATATGTATATATATATATATATATATATATATATATATATATATATATATATATATATATATATATATATATATATATATATTGTTACTGATCGCGGTTTAGATGTTACTTTGCCGAGCGAAGGCTCCGCGACCGAACAGTTGTTCCCCGACTCACCCAATTCACCCAGAACTTTGGCCGTATCGCACCGCAGCTGCCCAATCTGGGAAAAGACTAAAACGACGAAATGCAAAGAGGAAAAGGAATAAGACGAGAAGACGGACAGAAGAGTAATTGGATTTATTGTACACACAAGCAAAAAGAAAGCAGTCACGTTTATTTACAACACATAAGACGCAGGTGACACAGTGCAAATACTAGCTTATACAGACTTAATTAACCCAGGGACAGAACAAACAAAACAAACTCACATACACAAGAAGGGTGGAAAGGCAGGAGGTGGATGGCTGGAGGGAGAGGAAGGTCCAAGGGGGTCCTGCAGCACGATCGGCGCGTTTAGCAGCCGCCGTTCCTTCACGGCCTTGCTCAAAACCGCCGTCCAGGCCCCAAGTGGCTGTGGGGTGTTGTTGCTGCTGTGGCCTCCACTGCTTTCCCAGGACTTGTCTGACGCGTCTGGTCCAAACCCTCAACTCTTTCTTGGTTCACTCACTCCTCACCACCGACTCCTCACCGCAACCAACGCAACCACTGACCACCACCACCGACTCCTCACCGCAACCAACGCAACCAACTGACCACCGACTCCACTGACTGACCCTGACTCTCCCACGCCACTTGCGCTCGCGCCTTTATAGCGCCTCCAGCGATCAAGCTGCCGGCCTTCAGGACACGCCCATCGGTGTGCTCACCTCGGCCCTGGTTGGTCATGCGACCCTCTGGCTCCGCCCTTGATGACGACGGGCGGGCACGCCCCTCTTCCCCGACCCGAGCCCTTGTTCAATGGTGGTTTTGGAGGGGAGGTAATTGGCAATCGAGGCTCGGCAATGACGAAAGGGGATCTATTCTCTTTCACTGGTGCAATGGAGTACTTCAATTAATGGGAGACACAGCCTTACTCTAAAACACAGAATAAGATATAACTATCGAACAGGGGTATTCTATTATTGGCTGACGTGTATGCTTGTGGACTAATTATGGGATGCCCTTTCACCTTTACACAGCTCCGGAGGCAGGGGGGCGCAGAATAAACAATAATAATAATAATAAAGCACACAATAAAAAAATACAGTCCTCATATCCGCAACAATATATATCTCTCTTGGTGAATGTGCCATTCATCACGTTTCTGAGTTAAATATGATGACGTTCAGGAAGAAGAAGAAGCCTTTCCACTAACTTCGACCACTTCCGGAATTGTTTTATTATTTGTGTTCAAATGTCTGGTAATTGTTTTGTATTTATTTATGCGAATGTGGACTTGTATATCACTGTCATTAATCAAAAAGGCTTAGATTCAAAAGATTTCTTATAGAGCGATTTTTTTTAAATCCCCAAAAAACTAAGTAAAAAAAACCAAATATCTTTTGCCGAAAACACTCCCAGGCACTCACTAATGAACCTCTAAAAGTTTGCCGAAGCTCTGTTCAGCCATATCTGAGAAAAATGGCGACAGACCAATGGCTCTCTTATATAGTAGAAGTAAATGTAAACAACAAACAAAAGAAAGAAAAACACTTTTGAAACACAAGATCAGCATTCAGGCATGCATCCAAAAGAAACCAGGAGGTAATGTTTGAAGTGTTGGTTGCAATTTATAGAAGGTTCTAGATTTTTACTTCATAATATTGATCTTATTTACTGCATAGAGCCTCCTAAGGTATCCAGACAACCAACGTATTGCATGCTTGCTTTAAGGTAACCAATTCCAAACTTTCCTGTGAATTATGCAATGATAAGACCTCATTCTATGAATGAAAGAGTCACACTCTGATACACACAACATGCACTTGAACCTTTGCTTCCAACCAAGCTCACGAGGATGCTGATTATAATAGGGCAGATGGGAGGGAATGCTGAAGGGAATGATTGAGACCTTAGAGTTGTGAACTGTGAAGAAACAGCAGGTGATGATTGTGAATGCATTGCAGGTGATGGTTTATATAATACTAATTATTATGTTCATGGTGATGCTGGCAGCAGCAAACAAGGTGTGTCGTCACTGAAGGATTTTGGGCAGTGTCTGTTTGAGGTGCATTACCAACCTCGGTTATTCCCCTCTCCCCACCCCACATACGTGGCACCAAACACTTCCCACCCACATATGCTTAACACTTCAGGGGGACCTTTTACTGAAGAACATACACACATAATTTGACTAATAATAATCTATATAATATTCTCCGTAGGTGATTCTGTCTGTGAGTCTGTCCGTGGGTATGGTCTCCTCCGTTGAGGGAGTAGCTCCACCCATTCTGGAAGGGGCTCAAAAACAAATATCCTACTGATGCCATATAATCACATTCTGGTGCAACGAAGAGTCATAATTAATGGAGACGAGGCCTTGACTGACATAGAATAAGAATAACTAGGAAGATGTCCGAAAGTTGTCTACGTGTGGTGCGGTGGACCTGGGCACGACATTTAATGGGGGAATAAGGGGAAGGTCGGCTCTACTGATTGTTATTTACATGCAATGGGACTAGGGAATGGGGGATTGGGGAAAGTTGGGGAGTATTGGAGAAAATAGGGGAATATTTACAAGCGGATATGGAGGCCAAATTCCATATTCGCAACATTGCACCCTTCTCTACCCTCGGGGCGTCCCGACCCGATAAATTTTTACCTACTTTAGTGTGGCACGCAATGTAGTTCCCTCTACTATTAACTCTACCCTGAGTGCGACAGTTTTACAGATATTCACAAATGAGTAAATATGTCCCCCTGCGACGTTGCACCCTTCTCCTCACAGAAACACACCCACAGGATAACCGAATCCGGAAAGAATTCGCAAACTAAACATACAGCCGGTAGGGAGCATTATTTACAAGACTACGCTGCTATTTACACTACGATCCAGGACCTGTCTTTGGAGGAACACATGCAGATGTTATGCATAGAGAGAGCGCGCTTGCCAGCATCGATACACCAACCCACGAGTGCTCTGTGGCCGACGGCCTTTAATAACGTGCAGAGCACCCTTCCCGAGCATCAACAGCACCACCCCACCACCAATCGGTGCAGTCACCATTGTTCATTGGAATAAAAATAAATTCGACAACCCCTAACCCTGCAGGTGTCTCTTGCTCTTCTCGTGGTGCACTTGGTGTTAATTAACAGTGGTTCACCTTTATGGCATAGGTGCCACGTTGACCCATAGGTCCATCCCCGGGTGGTGCTTGGCCGCAAACGAACTGCGGTCCATTGTGGGTGGCCACAAACATTGCGGTCCATATGGTGTATCGATCCCGGCAGCAAACAGCGAAAGTGCAGGCCCACAACTGCGCAGCCAGCACCTCTCTCTCCTCTCTCTCTACCCCAAAGCCAGATCCTCGGAGGTGGGAGACAAAAGAAGAAACAAGTGAGTAAGGTGGTAAGGGCGCAAAAGTGCACGCAATGTAAGGTGATGCACACTGGGGGCACATGGGAACCAGGTGAGACAGGTACGTTCCTATCGTACGCCCCCCCCCCCCACCAGGTAACCTACATGGCCCCTCCCTTACCCCTTACTGTATCCACACAACACAACACTACCCATAAACATCTACTTTACAAATCAACAAACATCCCTACTGTCTTCCCCGTTCCTCCCATATACCAAATTCGTCTTCTCTCCCTCCTAACCAATCAAATTTGCCATTTTCAACTCTCATCAAAATTTGCCATCTCCAACTCAACATCATAATTTGCCATCACCAATTCATCATCAGTCCCTCCTAGGGAGGGAGAGATGGAATCACTCCAATGTCTCATCCACGTCGTGATGCGTCTCACAAATCCACACAGCGATTCATCTCCTGCAACAAAACAAAGAAAACACAGGTGTGGCGTCATCATCATCACCACAGGTAAGTGGCTGCGTATGGTGCGACAGGTTCATCAATCCTAACTATTTCCTAAATGACTTTAACAACTTTACACTACCCGGGGTCTTTCTCCGGCCAAACCATTGGCCCTCTTACACTATGGGTTCTAAAAACCAATTCCCATTGGCCAAACTGTGGTGCTCTTCAATTTGGGGTCTCACTCCCCCGATTCATCTCCCGGTGCCCTCGTACAATTTCTGGGCTGCGGCGTGTACCTCTCCCAGTGGGTCTACCCACCTGCACACCTCCACCACTGCAGTTGCCTCCGAGCTTACCTGCTCCTTGCCCTAACCTAACTACCTGGGGAAGGCCCTCTGGCACTCTCCCCACTCGGTGCCCTCTCTGGCACTGGGCTGCCCGATCCACACCCGGGATCCTCAGGCACCCACTCACAACTACCGGCTCCCAGAGCCCACCTGCGGCCTCACCTGGCCGACATCCTCACAGTGGTGGAGTGCCCAACCAACTACACACACTAACAGGCTACACGCCCAGCCATTTCCACAACACTAATGCACCCATTCACAACACCATTCTGCAACCGCACCACAAATGCCAATATCCAACCACAATTTACCTGCACCCTCTACCTAACACTTACACTACCCGCCCCGGGTGCTCGTGAAAGGGGTCCACTCTTCCCCCATCCACACCTTCGCACCATGCACACCACTCCGTACCACTCACTCCAACTCTCTCCACACACCTGTACTTGCACACCTGTGCTCTCACACCTGGTGCCACCTGCACCCTTCTCTCCCCAAGCGCATTCGCGCTGATCCACACACTCACTACTCATACACTGCTCCACACACCTGTCCAGTTGCACACCTGTGCAATCACACCTGTTCAATTCTCACACACACACGGCATCATCTCAGCTAACTACTCCCTTCTGAAACTTGCGCTTCCCAGTCGTCCCTTTAAACTATTGCGCTCCCTCGTCATTATCATCCATACTAATCTACCTGCGTCCCCACTACAGGTATCAGTCACTAACTAAACTTAACGTCACCTAATGTCATCTTCTCTAGATCCATACACACAATATCCTAACCCACCCGGGCTAGTTTTCACTGCCATACACCCCATAAACCTAGTGCTCCTTTGCCCCCCACATGGGAAGGGTGGCAGGGATGCCATCCCACCACATCGGGGGTCTCTCACTACCAATTTTGCACATCAAATTTCAACAAATTAAAAATTTGCCAATCACTACCCATCATCTGCCAATCACTACTGCCAATCCCTTGCCAATCATCAAATTTTGTTTTTCTCTAATTTTGGGTCCAAAACACTAACCTCATCACCCAGTCTACTCACTACTGCCTCTCGGTGCGCCAATTCCTGTCCAAAGCCTGGCTTCGTAAAGCCAAGCAATGGATGCTGGTTGTTTTGTGCCAGCGGCTGGATGCGTCCGGCACTCGGTGCAGGGACGGGGGCTTACCCGTGCCGAGATCCCACGCACCACCTCGGCGTGGAGCCATCCAATGCCCCGATCTCGACCTGCCGGCACGTCTCACCAAAAAGTGGTCGCCATGACGACCCTTTCTATCGGGCTGCCAGCTCCGCCAAGTGGAGCCTGGACGCGGCCGTTCAAAGCGAGGCCCAGCACGCACCGAGGGCCCGATTCGGCTATAAGTCGCTCTAACCTCTAACCCGTCTAACGTCGATGCTTCACCTGCATGCTTACACCCCGAAGCCCGTTCCTTGCTCACACATCCAGCCGTGCTCATGCTCCTCGTACCTTTCCTTACACACCCAGGTACACCCATTCCACTCACAGCCTTGGTCACACACCTGACCACCGAACACTTTGGCACACATTCGTTGGTCGCACACCTCACCAAAACACCGCTTCGCGCCCCCTCCTCGGTCACCTCCTCTGTGACAATCACAGGTGTGCCCTCATTCGCACACCCAACCACGTGCCTCACCACCAACTCCAGCGTGCATTCCCACTCACGCTCTACCATTCCAGGTGTGCATCCTTCCATCCCAGGTGTACATCCTCGCTCACCTGTCACAACTAACTCACGCTCCATGTCACTCTCACTACTTTCACCTCCATTCCTGACAGCGCACTCACCCTTACTCTTGACAGCACACTCTTTCCTCATGCACCTGTCCGTCACACACCTTTCTCGCGCACACTCTCCCGTTACACCCTCTGTAACACTCACCACAGCTGTGCATTCTTCCTTGCCTTTGACAGCGCACTCTTTCCCCATGCACCTGTCCGTCACACACCTTCCTCGCGCACACTCTCCCGTCACATCCTCTGTAACACTCACCACACCGCGCTTCCATGTGCCCCCTCGCACACGCGCTACGACCGACTCACTCTCGCCAGCAACCTCACTCCTTGGCACGCACTTTTTCCTCACACACCCCAGAGTCGTACTTTCTCGCACACCTCCTCTTTCGCACACCAGACCTGTCGCACACTTCACCAACGGCCTCTCACGAACACCCGGATCCATCTCGACCCCCAAGCTTCTTAAATCCCCTGGCGCATCATACGCACGACCATATTGGTCACCACTTACACCGGGTCCTCCTTCTCTTCGCTTCTCCTCCATCACCTGCGAATCCCTCATCCGGTTAATGAGCACATCATCACGATCCGAACACAGACTCTGGACCAATTCTTTTACCTCCTCTTTTATCTCTTTCTTATCCTCTCTCCGTCGCTTTTTAATTTCGCTCACCCCTTCTTCCACTTCTTCTAATTTTTGCTTCATCTCCTTCATCTCTTCGTGCACCCCTTTAAGTTCTTCCTCTAACTCCACTTTATTTTTTTCTATGTGCTCCCGCACCTCCCGCTCTTTAACCTCCATTACCTCTACCACCTTGTCCATTTTCCTCGTCAGGTCCTCATGTACCGTCTGACACTCTTTTTTAATTACCCCTACGTCCTTTTTCATCTCCTTCTGTGTCGATTTTAAACCCTCTATTACCGCTGTGTTCTTCTTTACCTGGTCCCCCAACTCCTTTTGTCCCACTGTCAGTTGTTCTACTCCCAGCGTCAACTCCTCTATACCACCTTGCAATTTTACAGTCCCCTTTCTCACCTCTTTCTCCATGCGCTCCTTACAGTGCCTCACCTCCTCGCGCACTCCTCCGACCTCCTCACTCACTCCTCTTCTGATCTCCTCTCCCATCACTTGCATCTCCTGCCCAGATGCCACCCTCATCTGCTCCATTTCCTCCCTGTGAGCATCCAGTTTGGTTTCTACCCCCATTCTGACCCCCTCTATCTGCTGCTCCATTTGTTTAACTTCCCTTTCCGCTTGGTCCCTCATGTCCCTCAATTTGCCTTCCATACTGTTTTCTAACCCCTCTAACCCATTTTTCACTCCCTCTATCTGATTCTCCTGGGCAGCCATTCTGTTTTCTACCCCCGTTAACCCATGTTTCACCTCTTTTATCCCGTTGTCTAACCCCTCAAAATTATTGTCTAACTTCCCAATTTTCTTGTCTAACTCCTCAAAATTATTGTCTAACTTCCCAATTTTCTTGTCTAACTCCTCAAAATTATTGTCTAACTTCCCAATTTTCTTGTCTAACTCCTCAAAATTATTGTCTAACTTCCCAATTTTCTTGTCTAACTCCTCAAAATTATTGTCTAACTTCTCACCGGTACCCCTCATTTGGCCCTCTAATCGCCCACTATCAACCCTCATTTGCTCACTCTGAGCATCCATCCGGTTCCCCATCCGCTCACCCAATCGCTCAATCTGGCTCCCCATACTCATCTGTACAGCTGCCTGTAGCTGCGCAATGAGGGCCTGTATGTCAATCGGCTGCATGTTAAAGCCCGGTGATACAGCGGGCTCGGCTACCGCGCGCTCTTGCGAGGCGCCATTTTGCGTGCCTGCTACCCTCGCTGTTTCGCTCTCCTCATGTCCCTCATGTCCCTCAATTTGGTCCTGGACCGACCCTGCTTCACTCTCCCCTACCGGACCCCAGCCGTCTTGATCCGCCATAGCGCGACTTTCAAAATTCGGTTTTTTATTTTATTTTCGTAAAACAAATTCAAATTTCGCCGTTATAATTTCGCGCGGGAAACGCGCTCCGAATCGATTCGGTCGAGCGCCGTACGCGCTCCGGCTCGATTTTCCCTCCCAAAATTTGGGCCTAACTAATTTAGTCCCGGGTTCGAATTCCACTCCTCGACACCAATTGTTACAGACGTGGCTTGGATGTTATTTACCGAGCGGTTTATTGGTATGACCACGTCTGCACAAGTTACCCGATTGTGCCCGAACGTTGACTAGTCGCGCTATGCTGGCTCAATAAGAAAAAGAAGACACCCGGCTGGACTACAATAACACAATACGACACCAGGGGTTCAGTTCTCAAGACCTCCGGAGGAGGTTATATTAAGGCGGAAGGTTAGATTACAACTACAAGAGGGACAGCATAGAAAGACAAGCACTTAGACACAATCTTATATTATTCCCAACAGACGACAGATAAACGGGACAAAATGCTGACTCACACGGGGATTGATGGCAAGGAAAGGCAGGTAGCGATGGCTCCAGGTGCACCTGGGCTCAAAGGTCAGAATCGACTCGGTCCGGTCCAGAGATGCGGGGAGGTCGCAGCGCTCGGATGGCGTCTTGTCTGCTCAAGCTGGGGGCGCATCTGACTCAGCGCTCGCAGGTGGCTTTCCTTCTCCAAGCTGGGTGCGCATCTCTCTTTACATCCGGCGCGTGGCCGCGTATATCCGGCGGGGAGTGACACGCCCTCGGCTCGTTAGCTCCGCCTCGTGGAATCGGCACGTTGCTTCTCATTGGGTGCGTGCGGGGGGGTTTACCAGGCTCCGCCCTTGACGAGGAGCTGACAAGGAGCCCCTTCGTGGTAACCCCGTGGAGCGCATGGTCTGGAGCTAATCGAGCCGGTGTGAGGACGCATCCTCCCCCGCTCCGCCGCCATCTCCTCTGTTGTTGTTGTAATTGTTGGGGAAGAAGATGGAAGGAGGTATGGGAAAGGTCCTAAACTCACTACTGATGCCATATAATCACATTCTGGTGCAACGAAGAGTCATAATTAATGGAGACGAGGCCTTGACTGACATAGAATAAGAATAACTAGGAAGATGTCCGAAAGTTGTCTACGTGTGGTGCGGTGGACCTGGGCACGACATTTAATGGGGGAATAAGGGGAAGGTCGGCTCTACTGATTGTTATTTACATGCAATGGGACTAGGGAATGGGGGATTGGGGAAAGTTGGGGAGTATTGGAGAAAATAGGGGAATATTTACAAGCGGATATGGAGGCCAAATTCCATATTCGCAACAATATATATATATATATGTATATATATATATATATATATATATATATATATATATATATATATATATATATATATATATATATTGTTACTGATCGCGGTTTAGATGTTACTTTGCCGAGCGAAGGCTCCGCGACCGAACAGTTGTTCCCCGACTCACCCAATTCACCCAGAACTTTGGCCGTATCGCACCGCAGCTGCCCAATCTGGGAAAAGACTAAAACGACGAAATGCAAAGAGGAAAAGGAATAAGACGAGAAGACGGACAGAAGAGTAATTGGATTTATTGTACACACAAGCAAAAAGAAAGCAGTCACGTTTATTTACAACACATAAGACGCAGGTGACACAGTGCAAATACTAGCTTATACAGACTTAATTAACCCAGGGACAGAACAAACAAAACAAACTCACATACACAAGAAGGGTGGAAAGGCAGGAGGTGGATGGCTGGAGGGAGAGGAAGGTCCAAGGGGGTCCTGCAGCACGATCGGCGCGTTTAGCAGCCGCCGTTCCTTCACGGCCTTGCTCAAAACCGCCGTCCAGGCCCCAAGTGGCTGTGGGGTGTTGTTGCTGCTGTGGCCTCCACTGCTTTCCCAGGACTTGTCTGACGCGTCTGGTCCAAACCCTCAACTCTTTCTTGGTTCACTCACTCCTCACCACCGACTCCTCACCGCAACCAACGCAACCACTGACCACCACCACCGACTCCTCACCGCAACCAACGCAACCAACTGACCACCGACTCCACTGACTGACCCTGACTCTCCCACGCCACTTGCGCTCGCGCCTTTATAGCGCCTCCAGCGATCAAGCTGCCGGCCTTCAGGACACGCCCATCGGTGTGCTCACCTCGGCCCTGGTTGGTCATGCGACCCTCTGGCTCCGCCCTTGATGACGACGGGCGGGCACGCCCCTCTTCCCCGACCCGAGCCCTTGTTCAATGGTGGTTTTGGAGGGGAGGTAATTGGCAATCGAGGCTCGGCAATGACGAAAGGGGATCTATTCTCTTTCACTGGTGCAATGGAGTACTTCAATTAATGGGAGACACAGCCTTACTCTAAAACACAGAATAAGATATAACTATCGAACAGGGGTATTCTATTATTGGCTGACGTGTATGCTTGTGGACTAATTATGGGATGCCCTTTCACCTTTACACAGCTCCGGAGGCAGGGGGGCGCAGAATAAACAATAATAATAATAATAAAGCACACAATAAAAAAATACAGTCCTCATATCCGCAACAATATATATCTCTCTTGGTGAATGTGCCATTCATCACGTTTCTGAGTTAAATATGATGACGTTCAGGAAGAAGAAGAAGCCTTTCCACTAACTTCGACCACTTCCGGAATTGTTTTATTATTTGTGTTCAAATGTCTGGTAATTGTTTTGTATTTATTTATGCGAATGTGGACTTGTATATCACTGTCATTAATCAAAAAGGCTTAGATTCAAAAGATTTCTTATAGAGCGATTTTTTTTAAATCCCCAAAAAACTAAGTAAAAAAAACCAAATATCTTTTGCCGAAAACACTCCCAGGCACTCACTAATGAACCTCTAAAAGTTTGCCGAAGCTCTGTTCAGCCATATCTGAGAAAAATGGCGACAGACCAATGGCTCTCTTATATAGTAGAAGTAAATGTAAACAACAAACAAAAGAAAGAAAAACACTTTTGAAACACAAGATCAGCATTCCGGCATGCATCCAAAAGAAACCAGGAGGTAATGTTTGAAGTGTTGGTTGCAATTTATAGAAGGTTCTAGATTTTTACTTCATAATATTGATCTTATTTACTGCATAGAGCCTCCTAAGGTATCCAGACAACCAACGTATTGCATGCTTGCTTTAAGGTAACCAATTCCAAACTTTCCTGTGAATTATGCAATGATAAGACCTCATTCTATGAATGAAAGAGTCACACTCTGATACACACAACATGCACTTGAACCTTTGCTTCCAACCAAGCTCACGAGGATGCTGATTATAATAGGGCAGATGGGAGGGAATGCTGAAGGGAATGATTGAGACCTTAGAGTTGTGAACTGTGAAGAAACAGCAGGTGATGATTGTGAATGCATTGCAGGTGATGGTTTATATAATACTAATTATTATGTTCATGGTGATGCTGGCAGCAGCAAACAAGGTGTGTCGTCACTGAAGGATTTTGGGCAGTGTCTGTTTGAGGTGCATTACCAACCTCGGTTATTCCCCTCTCCCCACCCCACATACGTGGCACCAAACACTTCCCACCCACATATGCTTAACACTTCAGGGGGACCTTTTACTGAAGAACATACACACATAATTTGACTAATAATAATCTATATAATATTCTCCGTAGGTGATTCTGTCTGTGAGTCTGTCCGTGGGTATGGTCTCCTCCGTTGAGGGAGTAGCTCCACCCATTCTGGAAGGGGCTCAAAAACAAATATCCACCATTTTCTTTCCTCGCATAGCTTTGAGGCCTCTTTTGTTAGGCCCGCGGTGTCTTGCTCTCTCTCACAGTTTTATTTCAACTCTAATTCAATATCTCATTTAATTTTTCACAATCGCTAACATGGTTTTAGACTTGGTTGAAAAAACACGGGAAGGAAATTCAATTAAAGTTACCGTTTGTAGAACAAAATGCATTTTCGAAGGTCTGTAACATAAAGGTCATTCACTGAGTCTCCCTCACGGCTTTATCTCGACTGTAATTCACCATCTGATTTCATTTTTCACAGTCGCTAAGATGGTTTTCGACTCAGTTGCAAAAAACGCGAAGAAAATTGGATGAAAGTTGCTGTTTATAGAACAAAATGCATTTTCAAAGGTCTGTAACATAAAGTCCATTGAGACTCCATCACGGCTTTATCTCGATTCTAATTCACCACCTGATTTCATTTTTATGGATGGTTTTAGACTCAGTTTGAGCAATAGTTGAGAAAATTCACGCACACACGGGAAATTGCCGAGATATATTCAAAGTTTGCGGCACGGTATATCATATACTGCCCAAATAACACAGAAGGGAAATTGCTGAGAGATATTTATTCATTCGTATTACCCTCGCCTGAGGAGAGGGTATTGCATTTGAGGCCGTTTGTCTGTTTGTTTGTCTGTCTGTCTGCTTGTCTGCACAGAATATATATGATTTTATCTGCAACCGTTGGTCCAATTGACAGGAAATTTTCACCGTAGGTGAAACTCCTCCTGTATAATTTTTTATGATAATTATAACGTTATAGGTCTCGTGGTTTGGCTGCCATCTTGGAAAAACCGAAAAACTTTTCACCTCTGTATCTCCGAAAGCGCTGAATAGAAAAATTAAGACATGGCTCATTGTAAATAACTCTTCATGCGGAATAAAATATGTTAATGATGATGTCATAGGTGCCTCCATTTATGATGTTATAATTCGACAAGTACAAAACTTCATCTTATCAATATGAAATTTATTGAGCGTCATGTAGGCATAAATTGGTGGAGAAAAATAATAATTATGATGACATCATAGGTCACGTTGTTCGGCCGCCATATTTGTTTTAACACAAAAGCCTTAAAAACCACTGAAAATACATCCTGGCGAGGGTTTGCAATCTCTGATTGCTCTTTTTCTTGTTTTATATGTTATGTGTACGTACACTTTAAATAAGTTTATTTGAAATCTTTAATTTAAAAAATGTCATTTTGTATCATGTATGCTGTAACGAAAATAGACATTTTGGTTTTCGCCGGACAGAAGGGTGTATACACCGCCCATAACACTTTTTCCCCAAGGACTTTGCCATTTGATGACAGTCAAATGAACTGTTTAATTTAGAATTAGTGATAATAGCTGGCTAAGCCGGTGTTGTCAATAAACGCGTACGTATTATGTCGAAAACCAGATTATGCTGTATCCCTTGGCTTGAGAATTCCGAAGCGCAATGGAGGCCGCCATCTTGCGGATGCGGAAGTATACATAACAAATTGAAAAACGTTCAATAGGAGTTTCTTTCACCCGTCTTGGTTTGATTCACAATCTTATGCACCTCTAATTGATAATGAAAATACTTTAGGACCAATCTCGGCCCGCACGGGCCTGGTTATCTTCAACGAAAAGCGTCACCAAACACCGGAACCAATGAGATTCGAGCATTTGAAAAAATATTTCTAAAACCAAATCACGCAATGGAGGCCGCCATCGACCGGATGCGGAAGTTTGCATGAAACAATTGCGAAAAAGTTCAATAGGAGTTTGTTTCACCCGTCTTTGTTTGATTCACAATCTAATGCACCTCTAATTTGTTATTAAATACGTTAAGACCAACCTCGTTATCTTCAACGAAAATCGTCACCAAACACTGGAACCAATGAGATTCGAGCATTTGAAAAACATTTTTTTAAAGCTTATTACGCGTTTCGGATGCTGAAAACGGCGTCAAATATTCTAAAATTGACGAAGAATTATTTTTTAGAAATCTCGCAGCCGTAGGGTATAGTTTTTCACGGCCGGAAATATCCGAAGTTGAGACCGAATTCACCGAATTGATCCAGAAGGAGATTTTATCAATTTTAATCTCATCCAGATTGCAAATGGTGTCATTTTGAACTAGGTACGGTACCTACTTCACCTACCGACTACCAACTACCTACTACCAACTACCTAACCTACTGATGCCACAGTGATGGGTAAAATAGTGGCAAGAGGCTTTGGCTTCGCTGGCTCATTGCGGCTTTGCAGTCGGGTACTAGTAGCTGGTGAAGCCGGTGTTGTGAATAAACGCGTACGTATTATGTTGAAAACCAGATTATGCTGGATCCCTTGGCTTGAGAATTCCGAAGCTGTGACGCACCAAATCGCTCAATGGAGGCCGCCATCTTGCAGATGCGGAAGTATGCATAACAAATTGAAAAAGGTTCAATAGGAGTTTGTTTCACCCGTCTTTGTTTGATTCACAATCTTATGCACCTCTAATTTGTAATTAAAATACTTTAAGACCAACCTCGGCCCGCATGGGCCTGGTTATCTTCAACGAAAATCATCACCAAACACCCGAACCAATGAGATTCGAGCATTTGAAAAAATATTTCTAAAACCAAATCACCCAATGGAGGCCGCCATCGTCCGGATGCGGAAGTATGCATAAAAAATTTGAGAAAAAGTTCAATAGGAGTTTGTTTCACCCGTCTTTGTTTGATTCACAATCTGATGCACCTCTAATGTGTAATTAAAATACTTTAAGACCAACCTCGTTATCTTCAACGAAAATCGTCACCAAACACCGGAACGAATGAGATTCGAGCATTTCAAAAATTATTTCAAAAAAGCTTATTACGCGTTTCGGAGGGTGAAAACGGCGTCAAATATTCTAAAATTGACGAAGAATTATTTTTTTAGAAATCTCGCGGCCGTAGGGGATAGTTTTTCACGGCCGGAAATATCCGAAGTTGAGACGGAATTCACCGAATTAATCAAGAAGTAACTTTTATCAATTTTAATCTCATCCAGAATGCAAATGGTGTCATTTTAGGTCTGAATTTGCGAAATTTTGTGAGCTGACTAATCAGCGATCAGCTTAGGTCAGCCAATCAGCGCCATCGACACGGTTTGATTAACGACAGTCACACATTGCCGTTGAAACGGCGCTATCGTCTGACCTGACGGCACTGATCTTACTGCAAGCTAACCTCTTCTGGTGGGGGAAGCCGCAGTGCCCAGAGAGAACCAGTCCTGACAGCGACTGAAGTTCGAAGACTACACACATACTGTGAAAACGTATGTTAAGCCCAGCTAAAATTTCTTAAAATAGGCCTTAAGCTAGCACATCGTATAGTTACTTCCTTAAGCTTCTTGTGACATGTATTGTATATAGGTATTGGGGAGGACTGTCTGCTCTTCTCTTTTACCAAGTCTTACCAGGTACGGTACCTACTCCACCTACCTACCAACTACCTAACCTACTGATGCCATAGTGATGGGTAAAATAGTAGCAAGAGGCTTTGGCTTCGCGGGCTCATTGCGGCTTTGCAGTCGGGTACTAGTAGACGGCGAAGCCGGTGTTGTGAATGAACGCATACGTATTATGTTGAAAAGCCAGATTTTGCTGAATCCTTAGAGAATTTCGAAGCTTTGACGCACCAAATCGCTCCATGGAAGCCACCATCTTGCGGATGCGGGAGTATGCATAAAAAATTGGGAAAAGGTTCAATAGGAGTTTGTTTCACTCATCTTTTTTTGATTCACAATCTTATGCACCTCTAATTTGTAATTAAAATACTTTAAGACCAACCTCGTTCCCCGGGCCTGCACGGGCCCTGGTTATCTTCAACGAAAATCGTCACCAAACACCGGAACCAATGAGATTCGAGCATTTGAAAAAATATTTCAAAAAAGCTTATGACCGGTACCGCGTTTCGGAGGCTGAAAACGGCGTCAAATATTCTAAAATTGACGAAGAATTATTTTTTAGAAATCTCGCGGCCGTAGGCGATAGTTTTTCACGGTCGGAAATATCCGAAATTGAGACGGAATTCATCGAATTAATCAAGAAGGAAATTTTATAAATTTTAATCTCATCCAAAATGCAAATGGTGTCATTTTGAACTAGGCACGGTACCTACTACACCTACCTACTACCAACTACCTAACCTACTGATGCCATAATGATGGGTAAAATAGTGGCAAGAGGCTTTGGCTTCGCCGGCTCATTGCGGCTTTGCAGTCGGGTACTAGTACAAAGTCAACAATGTGGGGAGATGGGTGTAGCTTCGTTCACATATCGCAACAGTTGGGAAATTGCCGAGATATATTTTTAAAATCTTGGAACAGTACATCATACACCGTCCAAATAACATAGATGGGAAATACCCGAGAGATATTTCTTCGTTCTTATTTTATAAGTTATCATCATCATTCATCATTATTATACAAAAGTAAAGGTAATCCTGTTGAAACTTCCATTCATTCCATCGATGGGAGTTGTATATGTCCCACTAGTTGACATAAATTGAACATCATTTATTGTGAGGTGTGCATGTTGTTGTAAAATCAGGTTAACATTCAATGAGAGAAGGACCAATGTTTGTCTAACCTGCTCTTAAATAATTGAAGTGCACATACACTTCAAATAAGTTTATTTGAAATGGATAATTTTTAAAATGTCATTTTGTATGCTGTAACGAAAAGAGTAATTTTGGTTTTCGCTGGACAGAAGGGTGTAATGTAATGTTAGTCCAAGCCATTTAGCCCAAATATGGGGCCAGATAGGAAAAAACTGCAACACTACATATCAGTGCGAAATTGTATGCAGTAATATATACCAGATAACATATCAAAAGTCTAAAGCTCTAAAAATATGGGGTGTCTGTCAAAATCACTGGTACATGGACCCCCCTTTTCATCCTTTTGCGGTACGATTTGTTCACATTTTGCGATACATTCCGAGCACATGGTATATAATTATACTTTTAATATCAGGAATTACAGCATGTTACAGCCCCAGTACGGCCCGTACGGAACAAAAAAATAAGCACGTAAACAAAATTCCCAATAGCTAAATACTGATCACTGATATGCAAATACATGAATCACTTGTCATGACTGTTTCAGAATTATGGCACATTTTGTTGATTAAAATCACAAACTCATAATAAAATCACATATAGAGAAACTAATAATACTGACTCATAAAATACTGTCGGAAGTCAAGGATTCGCTTAAAAGTAAAAAAATGTCCACAATTAACTAATTCATCTGCATGTAACAGTCTATAACAACAGTCCACTACCTAATCATCATTTTCCTCGTCATCGTCGTCGCTGAAACTGTCCAGGACGGAGTTGGTACAGCCAGATCCACGGCACTGACCACAAGCAGGAGAACACTCCAAGTTGTTCTTGCGGCATGTACACCGTGCGGAACCACAATCGGTCGAACAGTTGCACCGGATAACATTCAACAAATCCTGAGGTGCTGGAGGGAGGTCGGTCATAACAGGAACAAGATTGCCGTCGCTCATTCTCCAGCCCCAATCCACTGGTTGTAGGCTGTTGTTTCCTTTCCACTGCTGTATTTGCAGATACACCCGTCTGCTGTGATATCTCGCTGCAGCAGATGTGGGCGGTAAGGTCTGTGGGAGTATCTTCGAAGTCTTGACTGCGACCTGTTCACAAAACCGCTTGTACCTGAGGGAATCCAAACTTTCATCAGGTTTACCCTTGTAGAGACACACGAGTGCTATCTCTCCTGCAGCCTCGACCACATCTGGTGATGCATCCTCAGCCAAGAACTGTTGGGATTGAGTTTGGAAGAGTGTGCTCATCATGAATTTCTTCAGTGATGCTCCTTTGCCAAGGCCGTACAGTCGAGACGTCGTGTCACATCCCAATACTGCGTGTATGAATAGCTGCACCTAGCTGACATTTCATGGACTTCACATTCCAGATGTGGTTTGGTTTTGTAGTGGATTTTGCCTGACTATACATAAACAAGTCGTGTGCTTCTAGGTTTGCGTAGAAGCAGAGTAGGACGATCAGATCTGTGTCTTCTCCTATAAGGGCTGTGTTCCTCATGTTCGCCGAACTGACTGTGGTCTGGATGATTAGCAGGTCAGCATCTTCCTGGGAATGATGGGTCTGGCATCCAGAAAGCCGGAGGTATCTGCTCAACATGTTGATGAAGTTCTGTTTGTTGTTGAGGTTTCCCAGGAAGATGTCTTTCTTCATGGTCAACTTCATGTCATCAGTGAAAGTCACTTCTGGTCCACCTCTACCTGCTGCTCGCCTCTGGTGGGTCATGTGCTTGGTTGATTGACCAAGATATCCATCAAATATTACGATGGCCTTTCCGTACTTTCTTGTAACATAGTCACAGTGGAGCATGCAGATCTCTCGATATGTTGGTGAACCACGTGGCCATGGTATACGGTGCAGCAGACTTCCACCATCCAAGACATACTGGATTTCGCTGATTGACTCTATGGTACCTGGTTCAAGTTTAGACCAGGTAGCATCTCCGAGTATGGACTTCTGGGCTACACGTAGCATCAGCTTTTCATCAAACAGCGCAGGTGGATGAGGGCATAACTCAAAGCGAAACATCTCTTCCTTATCTTCAGCAGATTTTGAGATGATGATGAGACGCTGGAATAGCAGTTCTGGGTCTATCTGTACCTGGTCTTTACCAACTCGCACAGATGATCTGGCCTTCAGAAATGTGGTGGCTTGGTCTTTGCGCTTGAACGTGTAGTGGACAACTGACTGATTTGTCATGGAGTGCATGATCTTGTCTCCAATGAGCTTGGCATTGTCGACATCAACCTTACTGCCAGCGTTGACACCAGTCATTATGTTCCTGAGGGATGGATGACACTTGAAAGGATTTCTGTCAACTAGAGCGACCTGTAGTGTACTTGTATCTTGCATGTCGCGATGCTGCCTGGTTTTGCCCATCTCTTTGTTCTGTTCACCTGTGCTGTACTTCACTCCAGTGAGCTCTTGCATCGATCTGTTCGTCTCCGAACAAGCCGGCATGGACAAAAGCCACGTTAACCGTTGTTGCTCTGTCATTCCTCTTCCTCTTGTTAACCCCCCGCTGGTCTTCATACGTCTCATGAGTACTTGCTCAATCATCAGGTCTGAGGAAATTCCAGCCCAAGCTCTACTACTTCTTCGGGCGACATGGAAGCCCTGAGTAAACTTACGGTGCACATCTGGATAGTCCTGTTCTAAGCTGTGCATTATTTGCAGGTAAATCCTGGCAGACTTAGCATAGAGTGAATGACCTGAGGCTGCTACATATGGTAACATATCAGATACAGCTTTGAGGTGCAGGGACCAGTTTCCCATACGCTCGGCTTTGATGAATTTTCTTAAGATCTTCACCATATCCATATACTGTAACCACAGTTTCGCTGTTCGGTCTTTGGTCAATGATTCTGTCTGTGTTTGAAAGACTTTGCTGATCTTGTCAATGATTGGATCACTTGCTACATCGTTGGAAGATCGTGTGCCTTTCATCAACGCATCATACAGGGTCCTTGCTTTACTCACATCTGGATGAATCACATCATCATCGGCCAAGCCACTCATTGCATCTTCATCCCGAACTGGCAAGTCTTCTGCAGTTCTGTATTGTGTTCCTCCAAGAGGATCAGACAGGAGGAGTGCATTCAGGACAGCATCCAGGAGGATGTGTGCCCGTACAGCCCTGGAAATTGCTTTTCCTGTTAGGATGTGATCCACTGCATTTGGTGCGTATATGAGTTCTAGCAGCTCCTTCAACCCAGAACCACCCATGAGGTGCCCTATGCTGCCAAGGAAGCTCATTTCCATATGAAAGGCACCTAGCCTTACCACAATACGATCGCATGGGGCTTCCATCTGGCTCCGAGAGAATGATCGACAATGCCTTCCACCATAGTGGCTGATCAAAGGTGATGATGGTAGGTACATCATGTTGTTTAGCATGTTGCGCAATGTAGTTGAGAGTGGAGTAGATGCATGTAGTGTCGCTCGAGCTCAAATCAATCATTGGGAGAAACAGGACAGACGATTTTGAATGCTGGACACCACGATGTAAGAGTTGCATCATCCCGGACCATGCAGGTCTTGGTATCTTGAACAGCAGTGACGTCTTCCACAGTACATCAAAGTTGGCTGTGGGATCATGGGCTCTCATGATAGGCATGCTCCCATAAGTCAAGGTTGCAAGTGCCTGGTCGTCAGCTCTATGGTACTGTATCTGGATTCTTCCAGTTGTTTCTATGTCGCTGGCAGTGACCTGAGCTCTAGGAATCGGATGTCCTTGTGTTGTTCCAGGGGTAATCATGGCTATTATCCCCATGCCATGGAAGGTGTTGTGTCCGTCTAAGGTTCTAATGTTGTGGTCGACGTTGTCAGCTGCATATTGAACAAATTCTCCCTTGTGGTTGGGTATGTCCGTACCCTGGTATACAGCTGCATTTTGGTTGAAACGTGTGACTTCCTTGTATGAGCTGCAGCACCCATGTGCATGCAGTGAATCAATAAGGAAACGAGAGGCGAAATGGTGCTGCAGCTGCACCCCTAGTGCAATTTGCAGTGGAGCAATCAGGACACGTGGTCGTGCAGCTTGCATTATAGCCTGACCAATTGAAGCTATCTTCAGCTCTACATCTTTTGCCTTCAAGATCTTTCCAAGAAAAATCTTCAGAGTATCAGGAAGAAAGTTGAGGCTGGCGTCTTTGAACTCAAAGTCTTCCGATGTTGGGTATGATTCATTCCCTGTTTCCACTTGCTTTATGTCATCCAGTATGAATTTAGCGGCAGCTTCCAGGATTATTTTCTTCTGAATCATAGGATCCTTAGACTGGTTTGCATGAAACTCCAAAAGTACACTGTCAGCTGTTTGCCTCATCGTTGCAACATTCGATTTGCCATTAACTGTTGTGACAATGACTCTGTCGCCAAAGTGTTCAATCAGTCTGTCTTTCATATATCTTTGAGAATAGGACTCGGCATTTGAGTCAGCAAGATACTCGGCCATTTTGTCCACCAGATCAGAGATTGTGTTTTGTTCGTCGTCATTTTCCTCAAGGAATTCAGTCACCTTTATAAATGCCTGACATCTGTCATCCAGAGCAGGACGACCGCCTTAGTGTGGTGATTTGTATCGTCTACCCAATTTCTGTTTCTTCTGTACTGTTTCATTATGTACAAAATTCAGAGGGATCAGTTTCCCTGTCCGGAAATTTGAACTGCATACCTGGTGATACACGGCATCTGCCGCTGGAAGGTCACACACAATGAGCAGTCGAGCCCGAACAGTATTGGCCCATGCATCGTTCCTTGTTGAGCACTTTTGCAGAAGACTATCTTTACATTCTGTAAATGTGATAGAGTGGACATCTCCTTGTTGTTTCCTGTTATCAAAGTTCACCTTTGTACCACAGAAGAGGCAATCTGCTTTGAAGTTGAAGGCTTCCTCTGCTGATCGGAGCGATACACTTGGGCCTGGTCTGTGTGTATCTCTGATACTCTGTGCTACCTTTATTGGATTGCAGTA
Organism: Myxine glutinosa; assembly: GCF_964187855.1. Classification (NCBI taxonomy): domain Eukaryota; kingdom Metazoa; phylum Chordata; class Myxini; order Myxiniformes; family Myxinidae; genus Myxine; species Myxine glutinosa. The sequence goes on along the minus strand of NC_136264.1, from coordinate 36,547,162 downwards.
TACACGTCGGCATTCTTGATGAACAACTTGACCTGGAACAGTCTGTATTGGGTCACTGCGCTGGTCACTAACAACATTAATAGTCCGACTTCCCTTTTCACGAAGTGTCACTACTGGATTATCGTTGTTGGTGGATTCATTGCAGAACACACACGAATTGGCCGCCATTCTTCAGGGTTGGATTACCTGCAAATATAGAAAAGTTGAATATACTATTACTGTATGTTATTGCCAATAGACCTAAACATACTAAATACATGTCATTGATGGGATTAAAAACTAAGATATATATGGTTCACAAACAAATAATGATGTACCGTCGCTTGCTGTGGAGTGAGCAGTCTTTGTAAAACGGGGTGTGGTTAAATAAGACACTAAAACAGTAAAAACTTCACTTATATATACAATATTGTACAGTATGATATCCTTTATTTATTATATCGTGCTAGTGATTAGGTCCAGTGTATAAAATAAGCAATAGAAGTTCAGAGAGCGACAATAATCATAGCATGCGGCATATGTACGTCTTTTAACATGGGGCTAAATGGAGAAAACTTGATTGCATTATTTGAGAGTCACCCCATATTTTTAGACCTTTATACTTTTAGTATGTTATAAAGGTACCTTGAGGGTAATCAATACTAATGAGATCGGTAGTGTTGCAGTTTTTTCCCCGTCAAATGCTAAATGGCTTGGACTATGTTCTTAAACACCGCCGATAACTTTTTTTCCCGGAGACTTTTCCATTTGACCTGTATTCTTTATATAGTCGGAATGTTTCATTCTTTAGACGTAGTCATAATGTAAAGTTGCAATTATTAGGTAGGCTGCACGTGGGGAGAGGGGCAGAGCTTGGTTTTCCAAAGGCCTGTGCCAAACCTGCAGATGAGGTTGAGGTGTTCATGTTGGAACAGATTGAATCTGGTCCGCTGCTGTACATCGTGATCCCGTGCAGTCACGTGTTGCGCACATTCGTTGTCAGATTCTTGGTGTGTGTTGTTCTCGACGTCAGAATATGCTCTGCTCCATTCCATATGAGTCGCGTGCGTCCGAGCTGTTTTTAGCTCAAGGTTGCGTAATGTGGGGCATGTGGGTGGTCATTCCTGTGTCGTTATGTCAGCACTGTCTCAATGAGTTGCATGAAGGTCATTTGTAACTGCCATTTCCAAAATGAATAAAACAAGAAGATGTCATGCGGAGCACGATACTTGCAAAATCCGCCCCCCCCCCCAAAGTTTCCATTGATACAGCAAATTGTCCATTTCATGAAGTTTAAAATTTATGATCTTGACCAAAGCTCGGGTCAACAGGATGAAAAGTGACGATTTTTCAGATGAAAAATGATGATTTTAGAAGTTTGACCTTGAGTTGACCTTTGACCTTTTGACCTCAAAAATTGTTGGTTTCCCAATTCAGTGAGGAAATACACAAATGCTATTCTATTTTCAGGTCAATCAGATGAATATTGATGGGTTTTCAGATGAAAATTAATGATTTTGGAAGTTTGACCTAGAGTTGACCTTTGACCTTTTTACCTCAAAAATAGTGTTTCCAAATTTAGTGACTCGATATGCAGATGCTGTTCAATTTTCAAGTCAATCGGTTGAAAATTGATGGCTTTTCAGATGAAAATTGATGATTTTAGAAATTTGACCTCCAGATGACCTTTGACATTTGACCTCAAAATCAATAGGCTTCTCAATTGGGACGACCTATACAACTTGGTGAAGTTTTGTGACGATCGGTTTTGAATTGTGACCTGTAGGCTGGTGACAAACAAACAGACAAACAGACAGACAGACAGAACCACAAACGTAACCGACCAATATACTTGAAAAATCTTTGATTTTGCAAGTAATAATGAGGGAACAGAATGAGACCACCAATGAACGTCGTGATCTTCTCCCCCTCCCCAGTGTGTGATCCACTCTCCTGTGTGTGATCAACTCCCCTGTGTGTGATCCACTCCCCTGAGTGTGACCCATTCCCCTGTGTGTGACCCTCTCCCCTGTGAGTGACCCACTCCCCTGTGCAGTGTGCGTGTTGTGGGAGGGATAGGGGCGGGGACAGAGAGGATTTGAGCTCTTGAAGTCACATTTTATAAAAGGTGTAATGACACATTTCAAACTGTATTTCCCATGTGCACGCACATGCATTCATACGTTATCAGAAGTAAATATATTGAGTAGATTACATCATTTGTGGATCTGATAAATTGCCAGTAACCATTTTGTAAAACTGAATGTGCAGCATCTAAATGAAGATGTCCAAATGGCACACACATCCATGCCCGTGGGATTCCCACGGGTGTGCCCCAACTTGTGAATAATAATAATTAATAACTAGAACAGTACTGGTTGAGCGCATACCTCCACCAGGCGGAATAGTTTATGTTTTGTATCCTACTGATGGGTCGGATCTGGATTTGGACCTGAACCAAAATCGAATTGCCTTGTTGCTGTCTCCTAACCACCACATCCACCAAGTTTTGTAATAACCGGTCCATAACATTTTGTAATATCGTGCTATATATTGTTTATGGCCCTGTCACTCAATGGTGAAGAATCACTTTTAAAATTCTGGCATCCATATCCGGATCCGGAACTTCACCAAATTCCCATCATTTAGTCCTTGTCACATATACCAAACCTCTCCACACATTTTTTTCTGAATCTGTCCACAACTTTTTGAGATATCTTGTTCACAGACAGACAGACAGACAAACAGACAGGGGTGAAAACATAACATAAACATAAAAAATATTATTTAACCAGTCGCTACTGGAGTTCAACACTAAACTGAAAAGGAGGAAACCTGACGTTATTGAGGCATTATATGGTTATCGTGTATGATCCTAGATCTACAGTAATCTACATACCCCAGAGAGGATTAAAACATGACCCTTCCTGCCGCTCAAACAGGGGTGGATGCACTTGTAAACAAAACTCTCCAGGTGCATGTGTCACATGACCAGCCATCTTCGACTACAAAAGGAAACCAATGCCAACAATAAATAATCTAAAAAAAAAAAAAAAAAAAAAAAATCATTAAAAATAAAATAAAATAAAAAATCTAAAAGACCTTTAGTCTTTTATCTCAGCCACTTAAATAGCGGAATTGCAATATTCAAACCACCATGGAGACGTGACTGTACTTGTGGCCTTAAGTCACAAATGACAAATCAAATCATTCATCTAAGACATTGATCTGCCATTCAATGGAAGAGGCATCCATAATGACATATATGAAGAAAAAAAATTCATTTGCAAAAAATTCCTCTGCTGCTAATGCAATTTCGTTTAACTTACGATTTAAATCATAATACATTTTTGCAAAAGAATAAAAAACACATTTTTCGCAAAATAATGGAGAAATATGTAGAATTAAATGAAAGAGGAAGAGTGAGACATTTTGAAAGTTTTTGAAATGCTCCATCAGGATAGGTCAATGAAGCAAGGTCAAAAGTCACCCTTGGGAGTCTTTTGATAAAAATGTTTTTCCATTCTTCACAAGGTCATTCACAGAGGTTGAAATTGCAGTTTGGTACAAAGGTGCTGCCTGGGGTAAGAAGTGTAAGCTTGTGGTTAATGTATTCTGATTTTAAAGGACTGAAGAAGGCATTTGCATTTTGAGACCTGGTGCGCAACCATTGATTGCCAATGCAAATTTTGATTATGAGGCCTTTGGGAATTTAAACTGTTAAAAACCTGATAGTTTCAGAGATTTTAGGTGCATGTGGAGAACACAAGTCAAGGCTGGTTTTCTTAAAGTTCAAAGCTGCTTGGGAACTGTATGATATTCTGTCCACCACATCTAATGTTCGCTGAGCACCTCATTAATTTACATTTCCAAAGCTAAATCATTATTTTATTTTGTTACAGATCTTCAAAGCCAGGCATAAGTGTCAAAGGAAGTGTTCTGGGCTCCACCCTATTCATAATCTTCAATGATCTCTCAGACTATTGGAAAATCCTCTTTATCTATTTGCTAACGAATCCACCCTCTGTCGTGACATCTCTCATCCTTATGATGGGCAGCAGCCTCTTCCCTCTCTTCAGACCTAACAAAATCACAAGCTGGTCAAACACTTGGAATGTGTATTTCAATCCGGACAAATCTCACACTCTCACACTCTCACACACACTCTCTCTCTCTCTCTCTCTCTCTCTCTCTCTCTGTCTCTCTCTCTCTCTCTCTCTCTCTCTCTCTGTCTCTCTCTCTCTCTCTCTCTCTCTCTGTCTCTCTCTCTCATTCATCAAATACTTACTCTGCGCAGTCAACTTAGTGCGAGCCAACTCTTCTGCTTTTGAAGGTTTTTTTTCTTTGTTCCAACATGGCTGCCAGACCACGTGAGCGATGACATCATAAATTTATATTCTCTAATATAATTGTTACATAGATCATGCTCAATAAATTTAAAACTGATCAGCTTAAGCATTATCCCTCTCGAATTATGACGTCATAATTAGAGCACCAATGATGTAATCGTCCCCCTTCCCCTTCCACCACCATTGCGAGCTTTCGTGCAGAGCAAGTTTCCTTTGTCTTTGTCCATCTTCTTCTATCTCTGTCACTTGTTCCCGAAATGAGAGGATAAGGTTATTTATTAAGCAGTTAAGGTTATGAAGGCGTGTTGGATTATTTATTCATTTGTAATAGTGTGATCGCCACAGTGCAAATGTGTTCTTCTTCTTCCTCTCACCATACCCACCCCACCCTCCAATTTTCTTGTAAATACCCTTTCTTGTTAATGAGAACTCATGTGTAGTTATTGGGAGCTTTCTCCATAGCACATAGGCAATTGGCAGATTAATCCATCAGATTTGGAGATTGGGTTTACATTACGCACCTCCATTAGCGGCTCGCCACCCATCTCCATGTGTCTGAAATGCCAATTCACGCCCAAATTAACTGGTGGGCAAAGCAACCTTTTCAATCCTTATCCGTTGGGTTCCCGACAGTCTTTGTAGACTGTGCGACTGTAACGATGTAGAGTGACTGTTTCAGCCATAGGAGGGCCTCATAACATTTTAGCCTACATAAGCTTTTAATGACAGTTATGATGTCAAAGGTCACGTGGTGCAGACGCCATCTTGGAAAAACCGAAAAACGTTGCACGTCTATATCTCCGAAACCGTTCCATGGGAAAAAATTAAACGTGGCTCTTTGTAGAGAACTCCGCAAGGGGAATAAGTGTTGTTAATGATGAGGTCATTTGTGCCTTAATTATGACGTCATAATTCGACAGTGACAACGCTTAGTCTGATCAGTTTGAAATGTATTGAGCATGATCTACGCAACAATTATATTAGAGAATAGAAATTTATGATGTCGTCGCTCACGTGGTCTGTCAGCCATATTGGATCAAAGTAAAAAAAACCTTTAAATACAAAAGAGATGGCTCGCACCAAGTTTACTGCACAGGGTAAGTATTCCATGAATACCATCTAGTTCTAAATATTTTTGATATAAGCATCAATAAGGAACTCGTGCATAAGCAGGATAAAGACAGAAGATATCCGTGTACTTTTGGATGAATTACAAGTACGTTAGTAGACGATCGACTAACGGATATGGATTTGTGGGATTTGATCCTGGATTCTCTGCATAATGAGCCAAGGCTTCATATGGAAACACTAATAGGGCAACCAACCAGCCATCATAAACACTAAATTCAACAGCATTCACGTGTTGAGTGTTGAGAACAGAAAATAAATGTTCTGGATGGCAAGGTAAACGTTGACAGGAAAAATGTGTATCTGCAGAAATTATGGATTAGTTCATTTTCCAAGTGACAAGAAGGGGACTGAGTTGACTGATTTTGAGAACCTATTTAAATATTATTTCGTGTATCGTAATGATGCGTGTTACCTTATATTCATGATTACAACTTGCAAACAAATATTTATTTCACAGAAGGGAGAGTCGATGCCAGTTCTGTGCGAAAATATTCGAGCACTGTCAAGGTGGGCGAAGAACATTTCAAAATTGGCACAGAAACCAAATTGTCAGGCAAGATAGAGTGGGAATTGGAAAAGAAGGGGATGGAGTTTTTTTGATTCAAAAGCGAAGTTCAATTGAGCCATGCTTTATGCTTAGTGTGGCATCTTCCCCATAATGAAGAAAAAGTAGGAACGTGTTCTAGAAAGAAACCTTAACGCCGTGAAAATTGGGAAGACATTACGAGGATGCACAAGGGAAGCAAGGCGGACATAAAAGGTTATTTGGCCCATTCTGCCTTATTGATATCCACTTTATATTTTTATCTGCTTAACTTAACCTTTTCTACGAACCAAATCTACTTACTTATTAACATTTTGACATGGCAAACTGGACACCCATACCCCCCACGTAGCATTAGCAACAGGATTTGTTTGTCGCAAATCTATGAGTCAGAATTAAAACCCTTACAAAAAGGCACCACAAAAACCTTCATTTCCAGATGATTACAGATGGGACAGCCAACTTATCTACTCCATAGAATATCTGGATGCCACCATTCAGAAACCCCTTCCTTCACATCAGAATGGTACTTCCAGTTAATCACTTTCAGGTACTGAATGATTTACTAAGTGGCCCAGAGTTGAGCATGCATTGAATCAGCCCAAATTTCAGCCGAGTTGGAAGAAGATTCTAGAATAGCTAACAGCAGGAACACTCTTGTTGAAAGGAGGAACTCATTATTATCACAAGGTTCACCACTCAGGCTAAGAGAGTAGATTGATATATTTGACATGTAAACACCAATCTATTGACATGTTGCACCATGACATTACTACGTATGCGCTGACACATTCCAGCCTTTCTGTACTGTTCCATTCCTTACCATCAGATTTCTCTATTTAGGAAGTTTTTGGATGGTTTGCTAAGACTTATTTGTACTATGGAATGAGGAACTGAGGCCGATTTGTGGGTATGGTTCTGCTTTTGGAGAGTTGGGAAGGTCCATTGTAATGGATGGAGCTAAATTTTAAAGTTTTTGACAAGAGATGGAAATATCGTCAATTTGGCACTTGAACTTTGGATGAGTTGAGAAGAGTTATCAAATAAACGAAGCCGATATTTGATATACAAAGCGAGACAACTCTGCCTGTCTGTCGGTATTATATGCACTCTTAAACCGCTATACAGAATGAGTTGAAACTTCGTTGTTGTACTCTGGGTATACCCGGGAATGTTTCTGGTGGTTTAAAAAATAAAAATAGCCGCGTTCGTTTTGACATAACTGAGGATGTAAATTCTCTGTGTAAATGTTTATCATGTCACGCTACTGTTTTTAATGGGAGTGGGTATTACAAGTCATAACAAGAAAGAGAAATCAGAGATAGCAGACCGTCGCCAGGATGTGTTTTAGTGGTTTTTAAGGCTTTTGTGTTAAAACTAATGTGGCGGCCGAACCACGTGACCAATAACGTCATAACTTTTTTTCTCCACCAATTTATCTCTAGATGACGCTGAAGACATATTATCTTGATCAGATGACGTTTTGTACTTGTCGAATTATGACGTCATAATGGAAGCACATATGACATCATCATCAACATATGTTATTCCTCATGGAGAGTTCTTTACAATGAGCCATGTCTCAATTTTCTATATGAAGTGCTTTCGGAGATATAGAGGTGCAATTTTATCCAAGATGGCGCCCTTTACCACGTGACTTATGACGTCATAATTATCATTTCAAAATTCTACAGGAGAATGTGCACCTATGGTGAAAATTTCCTGTTAATCGGACCAACGGTTGTAGTGAAAAGCATATTTATTCTGTACGGACACACAAACAAACAGGCAGAGAGACAGACAGACAGGCTGACAGACAAACAGACTTAAATACAATACCCTCTCCTCTGGCGAGGGTAAAAACACCAAAATACATCAATTCTCTGCAATTAGCTTTGTTTATATTTGGGCTTATATCATATTATATTTGTATAATACTGTCTGTTTCTGTATGCACTCTGAAACCGCTATACAGAATGAGTTGAAACTTGGTGGTTGAACTCAGGGTGTGCATTGAATCTTTTAGAAAGTTGGGATGGTTACAATCAATGCTTGTAACATTAAAGTGAGCAAATTATCATACAATAATATTTGTTGGTTTGAACTTGTATTTGAACATTCACAATTATTCTCTGCATGAAAACCCATTCACTTCAGGTTTTTTTTTGTTTTTTGTATACAACATCGAGGCTCGTGAAAGAGCTAACATTAATCACACAAAAAGTCAAACCGACACACAAAACACAACAAACAAGGGGAGTGGCAGACAAGATGGGGAGAGAGGGGGAAGGACACAAACACAACATTTGAGAGCAGGAACATCGGGAGAAATGTGGGAGGGGGAGGGCTTGGGGGGAGGTGGCAGAGGTATAAAATATATGAACACTGCAAGGGCTCTGGGGTGAATTAGCAGGGGTAGAAAAGATCAAGGTTTTGGATGGGGGAAGATAAGAGATGGTGGTGAACAGCTGTTTTAAAGACCTGGAGGGAGGAGTGGGAATGAAGGGAGTGGGGGAGTTTGTTCCAGAGGCGGGAGAAAATGGGGATGAAAGAGTGAAGGTGAGCAGAGAGCCTAGATTTTGGCAGTTTAACCATAAGAGGGTTGCAGGCAGATCTTGTGCCACCTGAACGAATATTGGGGGGACACAGCACAGAGAGAGCTGAGGGAGCAAGGCCGGAGGTAGAAGACAGAAAGACCACCAACCTGCCTGCGGTGAGTGAGTGAAAGGCCCTCGGAGTTAACTTCATCGCAGGAGATTCCAATGATTCTGAAAGCTTTGGCCTCAACAGCGTGAAGCCGAGCTAGGTGTGAGGCAGGAGCACCAGCCCAGAGGGGGGAACAGTATTCCATTGAGCTGCGGATGAAAGCCTTGTATGTGGTGAGGAGCTCAGGTGTGCCAAGGAAGGACTTCGCACGACGGGGGATGCCCAGTCGGCGACTGGGTTTCGAGGCCAGCTTGGAAATGTGGTTTTCCCAAGAAAGATCATGGCAGATAGTGAGACCCAAAAGCTTGAGCGACAGAACTTCTTGGAGAGGATTGTTGAGAAAGTAGATGGGAGGGTTTTCCAGTTGGTCCTTTCGGAGAGACATTGTAAGAGTGTGAGATTTGTCAGGATTGAAAGACATGTTCCACTTGTTTGAACAGTCTGTGATTTTGTCCAGGTCTACAGAGAGTGAGGAGGCTGCAGACTGCCAATCTGAGGGATGAGGAATGGAGCGGCAGATAGTGGAGTCATCAGCAAAGAGATAGAGAGGATTTTCCAGATAGTCGGAGCGATCATTGATGAAGACCAGAAATAGCACAGGGCCCAGAACACTACCTTGGGGAAATCCAGCCAGAACAGGCAGGGGAAATGAGAGAAATCCATTCAGGGCCACACGTTGCCTATGACCAGAGAGGAAGTCCACAAGCCATGAGTGGAGATTTCCATGGATACCATAGGAGGAGAGTTTGGTGAGCAGAGCTGGGTGCCAGACCGTATCGAAGGCACGTGATATGTCAAGTGAGACAGCTCTGATTTCCTGTTTGGCATTGAGGACCTCCATCCATTGTTGAGACAGCAGAAGCAACATGTCCAGAGTGGAATGACCTGGTCTGAATCCAAATTGATGATCAGAGATCAAGCCATTGGAGAAGAGGAAGGATTTGATATCCGAAGCAATGATGGTTTCCATGACTTTGCTGATTAATTGGAAGCAGGCTGATTGGTCTGTAGTTGCAAGGATCTGTTTTTGCACCTTTTTTGTGTAAAGCGGTAATGTTTGCTAATTTCCAAGATGCTGGCAGATGACCTTGAGTAAAAGAGAGGGTGAAAAGAACAGAGAGAGGGTGAGATAGAGCGGCAGAGCAGGATTTTAGGACCAGTGGGCTGATGCCATCTGGTCCAGTTGCAGAATCAGAGTCGACGTTTGATAAAAAACTTCTCCACCTTGTCAGGAGAGAAGGACACAGAGTCCAGGAGCAGCTGGGTTCGACTGGGAAAGGTGGGAACAGAGAGAGATGGGTTTGGGACACAAGATTTTGAGGCAAACACAGAGTTGAGGCATTCGGCTTTGTCACGTGCGGTGTCAAATGTGTAGCCATCTGGGGTAGGGGAGGGGATGGAGGGGGAACAAACACCAGAAACGGATTTGACCAGATGCCACCAGGATTTGGAGGAAGGAGACAGGTTTGAGAGTTCAATCTTGAGTGTGGAGAGATAGTGCTTCCTGGCACTCCTGAGGGTAGACACACACTTGTTTCGAGCTTGGTGGAAGGAACTGATATTGCCTTCAGTTGGATTTGCCTTCCAAGAGGCAAAGGCAAGTTGTTTCAGGTTTGGCTTTTAAAGCAAAACTTGGGCGCATTCATGGCCCGGACAGTGTTGGCAGGAATTATCCCGTACGTATTACGAATGTTTTCTCAATATATGAAAAGAAACCGTGGCTCCAATGAAACAAAATATTGGCAGGAAACAAGTCGTAGTAGCGAACACTTGAAGTCACAGCCTTGGAGAGGCAAGAGCACCAGCAATTGCATCAGCATGACACTGGTTGCTTCACAATCTGTGTCAAAAGATAGACCTGTGCAATGGTACAATATTAATCTTCACGAAGCACACAATACCCGACTAGTCGAGTGTAAAATGTCTTCTGGTGAAAATGCAGGCAGGATTGTTCTCATCCCTAAGTCTTCAACCTTCTGATGGAAACTATCCCTGTGAGTGGCACAGATGTCAGTTGCCTGTCCGGGTCACTTTTGCAATATCTATAAATATGAGCTAGGGTCAGACAATTAAACATGGTGTGTGGCTTTAGGCCACATATTGGTGTGTGGAGTGGCGTGTTAATGTGTGCCATATGTGTTGGTTGTGGTTGGTGCGTGTTGTGTTTTTTACATGTTGGTGTGTGGCTTTAGTGGTTGATGTGTGGTGTGTGTTGGTTGTGCTTGGTGTGTGTTATGTGTTTTTTATATGTTGGTGTGGGGCTTTACATGAGTTTGTGTTGATGTGTGGCATGTTGGTGTGTGGCATGTTGGTGTGTGGTGTGTTGACATGTGATATATTGGTGTGTGGCTTTACACTCAGGCAGCTGCATGTTGCTGCTTCTTGGGTTGGGCACCCCCAAAACATTGCCTTTGCCATCAAGCCGGTCCAGGAAATGCTCCCCAACTCAATAGGTAATGGTGTGTATCATGAAGTTTTGACTTGATACTCTGCTCAACAATCAGCTGCCATCATAGGTACACTACTAATTTAGTTATATTTTGTGCTATATTGTGTTTTGTTTATAATTGCGATTTTTAAACTTTGTATTAAGTTTTATGACCACCTCCACCACCACAACCACCCAGCCGTAAACCTGATGAGAATATATGGCACCAAAGTATAACTGAAATTGCTCAATTTAAAATAGACTCAGGAATAACCCAGATAATTTGCAGGACTGGGTGAATAGGTAGATGTAGGAGTGGATAAATAGAGGTTAGGGATGGGGTGGGGAAAGGAGGAAGTGGGTATAAAGGTACCGGGGAGTATATGAATGGGTAGAGGTGGAAGTCAGTGAAAAGATGGACGATTGGGTTTGCAAACATTATCTGCAATGGGCCATCGAGTAAAAAACAAAGTGAGAGGTTCAGGGTTCATGTTTTTATTGTTAAAAAAAGGTTTAATTTTGAAAAAAAGGTTTCATGGTCCACGAGGTTTAATTGTGAGTGATTTACAAAGTAAGGAGCAACTGAAGATAATGGTCCAATAATAACAGAACAACTTTTATGGATCAAACTAAAAGAGTATTCATGTCATAATTCAACAATCTGATAATATAGGACATTGCACGTTTTTCAGTCTTGTTCAGTTCTGCGTTTGATTTCACAGAAATGATCACTATATGACGCAGTGTCTGTATAATGATTGTTTATTGGGTGGCCAGTCTGGAAATCTACTGTACAAAGTTGTTCACTTCAACCCTCCAGATAATTCAGCTGGCAGGTAATCAGGGCAGGGTGGCAGCATTCATAGCTGAATGAATGAATGAATGATCGATTTAAGGCCATTTTCCCACTAGAGCGGGGTTTAGCCATTCATAGCTGGTAGCCATAATAATCCTGAGTGCTTGTTTTTCCAAAAAATTTCCCTGAGTTCCCAAATTTTTGATTGTCAATGTTAGAGCCAATGTTGGCCATGAACCGACGAATAATAATACACGAATAACTCCGCAAGCTTCACAAAAATGATCAGTTGATGTGATCGGTCTCATTTTTTCAAGCGTCAATGGAGTTTCTTTAGGTAAAGGCGCGAATATTGATTGATTCCATCAACTGGGGGCAACACCATGTTCAAATGAAGCATTTCAGATATCATACAGTGTAATGCTCAGGTCTAAGGCAAACCCATGTGTGAGTCCAGGGGAGACACCATCTGGGCCACAACTGATCCTCCCCACTTTGATTTTTGATAATTATTTATAAACAGGCATAGGCAGAACCTTAGGTATAGTGTGTTAATGGCATTAGAAATAGCAGAAGAGAGATTTCAATACTTTCCATCCTTTCTCGCCTTACACTCTAGAAATAACTCAGGTGGAAGACTAGAGCAAAACTCGATTGAGCTCGCATCTCCGCCAGACTGAACAGTTTATGTTTTATATCCCACTAATAGCCAGTTCTGAAACTGGACATGAACCAAAATGGAATCAGCTTGTTATTGTCACCGAACCAACTCATCCACACAAAGTTTTGTCATAACCCGTTCACAACATTTTGAAATATCATGTTATATGCAGTTTTGGCCCCATCTCTCAATTATGAAGAATCACTAAAAAAAATTAATAATCCTCATATCCGGATGTGGATTTTCACCAAAATACAAACATTCTTGTCACACACCCAACTTGTCCACCAAGTTTCGTTTGAATTTGTCCACTATTTTTTTAGATATCCTGCTCACAGACAGACAGACAAACAAACGAACTGGTGTGAAAACATAACATCCATCCACCTTCGGTGGTGTAGCTAATAACAAGTAAGAAATAAGAAACAAGAAAAGAGCAATCAGAGATTGCAAACCCTCGCCAGGATGTATTTTCAGTGGTTTTTAAGGCTTTTGTGTTAAAACAAATATGGCGGCCGAAACACATGACCGATGACGTCATTATTTTTTTCGAAACTTAGTTATTCCTAGATTATGCTCAAGAAATTTCATCTTTATCAGATGAAGTTTTGTACTTGTCAAATTATGACGTCACAATGGAGGCACCTATGGCATCATCATTAACATATTTTATTCCCCATGGAGAGTTCTTTACAATGAGCCATGTCTCAATTTTTTCTATTCAGTGCTTTCGGAGATATAGAGGTGCAAAGTTTTTCGGTTTTTCCAAGATGGCGGACGAACCACGTGACCGATGATGTCATCATTATTATTTTTTTTCTCCACCAGTTTATGCCAACATGTCGCTCAATAAATTTCATCTTGATAGGATGACGTTTTGTACTTGTCGAATTATGACGTCATAATGGAGGCATCTATGACATCATCATTAACATATTTTATTCCCCATGGAGAGTTCTTTACAATGAGCCATGTGTCAATTTTTCTATTCAGCACTTTCCGAGATATAGAGGTGCAAAATTTTTCGATTTTTCCAAGATGGCGACCCAACCACGTGCCCTATGACGTCATAATTATCATTAAAATTTTCTACACGTGGAGTTGCACCTTTGGTGGTAATTTCCTGTCAATCGGACCAACGGTTGCCGAGAAAATCATATTTATTCTGTGTGGACAAACAGACAAACAGACATACGGACTCAAATGCATACGGACGCCGCTTCCGGTCCGGTCTGGAGAGGACGCTGGCGTTACTTGTTCGCCGCTTCTCTGACTGGGTTATTGTACATAGTCTGCTTTTCTGGTGGTCGTGGCGGCTTTTTGGCCGTTGCGTCTGCCCTCTGCTCGGTCCCGGCTCTGCTCCTGGCTTCGCCTGCCCGGCTCTTCCACTGTTTCCTCAGGCCCGCTCCCATTGTTTGTGGCCATTGTTTTTGTGGCCGTTTGCAGCTGTGGCTGTTTGCCGCTGCGGCCTTTGTTGTCTTGGCTTGCGGCTGCGGTCGTTTGCTGCTGCGGCCTTTGCTGTCTTGATTAGCGGCAGCAGTCGTTTGCCGTTGCGGCCTTTGCTGTCTTGATTAGCGGCTGCGGTTGTTTGCCGCTGCGGCAAGGCCTACTCGTCCTCCTCGACCTTGGCCTCTTACTCGTCCCTTCGCTCCTGCCTGGCATGGCTCTAAGGTACTCCGCCGCAAGGCTTCTTCTGCTCAATACTCACTCCACCCCATCATGCATCTCTGCAATCAAATACCACGGACTCCTGCGACGACCCAGATACATTCATAGAGACTCCGGTCGTAAGTTTGTTTACTTACAAACAGGTCACTTCATTCCCGTACTCTGGTCGGCTCAGCGCACTCCCAATCATCGTCCCAGCGCACCTGGTCACAGCAACGCACACGATCGCACCTCCTGTCTGCAAACCCTGGCTAAATCACCTGAGTTCACCCCCACCGTACAAAGCAACATCAAGCTCACCCTGTTCAATACCCGGTCCCTTAACAACAAAAGCCTCATCCTGAACGACTACATTCTGGAAAATAAACTGGACTTTCTCTGTCTCACTGAAACCTGGCAACAACCACTGGACTACTTCTCACTCAACCTCACTACACCCAATGGATATTCTTACATCAATAAACCATGCTCGGAGGGCCGAGGTGGTGGAATTGCCGTAATTCACCGACAGGACATCAAGAACAGCCTCATCGCCATCTCATCTCCTCCATCATTTGAACACCTGGCTTTTAAACTCTCTGGTCACACACAGTCAGTCATGGCTGTCGTCTACCGCCCTCCCAAACCACACCCATCATTCCTGTCTGACTTCTCCTACTTTCTGACCCAGCTCTGTTCCCTCTCCCCCTCAATCCTCCTCCTCGGTGATTTCAATATCCACATGGATTCCACTGACTCCACAATAACCACTGACTTCACTGATTTACTCACCTGCTTTAACCTCACTCAACATGTCAACTTTTCTACCCATAACCGTGGGCACATTCTGGACCTTGTCTGCTCCACTGGATTAATTTTGCACCATCTCTCTGGCTCCGACCTCACCCTCTCTGACCACTTAGCCATCACTATGACCATCAACATCCCCACCCCAGCACCAAGGCATTATCGCACTATCAACTTCCGTAAGCGAAACGCTCTTTCACCTACCTCATTCTCATCCACCCTCTCTGAATAAATGTCCACTTCTCCCTTCGTTGACCTCCACACCCCTTCTGACCTCACTGACTACTACAACCACACTCTCTCCTCCTGCCCTGACCAGCTTGCGCCTATAAAAACCAAAACAGTTTCTTTCACCCATTTTGCTCCCTGGTTTACCCCTGAACTCCGCCTGATGAAAACTCGTGCTCGCCAAATTGAAAGACTCCGCAATAAAACAGGTCTCACAATTCACTCCCAAGCCTACAAGGACCACCGACAACACTACAAAGATGCCCTCTCCCACGCCCGCTCCGCCTACTACTCTGAAATTGTCCACTATGCCTGGAAACCCAAAAGCACTCTTCTCTACAATAAACAAACTCCTCAGCCCCCTGGACACAACCACCCAGTCATTCACAGTAGACAACTGCATCTCCTTCCTTTCAATCTTCCAAAGCAAAATTGACAACATCTACAGCAGCTTAACCACCACCGCACCTGCTCCCCCTCAAACCACCTGCCCCCCCTTATCCTGCCAACCCCTGTCTCAGTTCTCCCCAGGCTCCCCTACTGACCTCTCTGAACTCCTCATAGGAATGAAAACTGCCACCTGCACTCTTGACCCCATCCCCTCCAGCTTTGTCAAGGCCTCCCTGCCTGCTCTCTCTCCACTTATCACTGCAACAATAAACTCCTCCCTGTCTACAGGCATCGTCCCATCATCCCTCAAAATTGCTGCTGTTACACCCATTCTGAAAAAACCTGGACTCAACCGTGACACCCTAAACAACTTCAGACCCATCTCCAACCTACCCTTTCTGTCAAAAGTTTTGGAACGCGCTGTAGCCACTCAACTCAAACATCACCTCTCTGCCAATAACCCGTATGAAACATTCCAATCCAGATTCTGCTCCAACCACAGTACTGAAACTGCTCTCCTCAAAATCACCAAAGACCTTCTCCTCTCCTCTGACGCCGGCAACCTCAACATTCTCATCCTCCTCGACCTCAGCGCCGCCTTTGACACCATCAATCACACCATCCTCCTCACCCGACTTGAAACCACCTTTAACATTACCGGCACTGCCCTCTCTTGGATCAAATCATACCTCTCTGACAGACGCCAGTTCATCTCCATCAATAACTGCAAATCCCCCACTGCTCCCCTCCCCCAAGGTGTCCCCCAAGGTTCAGTTCTTGGCCCCCTCCTCTTCATCCTGTACCTGTCCCCCCTTGGTCACTTAATCCGCCGTCATCGTCTCCAATTCCACTGCTTCGCCGATGACATCCAGCTTTTCATCTCCACCAAGTCCATCTCCACCGCCACCCACTCTATCCTGACAAACTGCATCACTGAAATAAAATCCTGGCTTCAAATCAACTTCCTCAAACTTAACTATGATAAATATGAAATAATCATCATTGGCCCAAATACGCTCACCAAATCCACCTATAACTTTGCCCTCAACATCGACGGTTTCCCAGTATCCACCTCCCCTCACATCCGGAATCTTGGCATCATCTTTGACCAAACCCTCTCCTTCGACAAATACACTAAACAGATCACAAAGACAGCCTTCTTTCACCTGAACAAGTACAAAAAGTTTTAATTAAAACAAAAGCCGCGTCGATGTTGCACAATGCCTAGATGCAGCAGTGCCTATAACGTCGATGTTATAGGCACATGACATTCCTATTGATTCGATTACTTGATGTTATTTTTGTGCAAAGTGAAAATATATCTCGGCAATTTCCCGTGTGTGGCGACGAATTTTTAATATATCTCGGCATTTTCCCGTCTCTTATTTCAGGCGGTGTATGACTGACCATGCCGCGATTTAAAAAAATATATATCTCGGCATTTTCCCGTGTGTGGCGACACGTGAATGAAGCTATGCTCCTCTCTCCACATTATTGTGACGACATATAAATTAAATATTTAATCGTGACGATTGTCATCAAATGGACGAATTTTTAATATATCTCGGCATTTTCCCGTCTGTTATTTCAGGCGGTGTATGACTGACCATGCCACGATGTAAAAAATATATATCTCGGCAATTTCCCGTATGTGGCGACACGTGAACGAAGCTATGCTCCTCTCTCCACATTATTGTGACGACGTATAAATTAAATATTTCATCGTGATGATTGTCATCAAATGGACGAATTTTTTTATATATCTCGGCATTTTCCCGTCTGTTATTTCGGGCGGTGTATGACTGACCATGCCGCGATTTAAAAAAAATATATCTCAATGGACTTGAAGTTACAGGCCTTTGAGAATTCATTTCGTTCTATAAAGGGCAACTTTCATCGGATTTTCTTCCCGTTTTTTTTCAACCGAGTCTAAAACTATGTTAGTGACTGTGAAAAATGAAATGATATATCGAATTTGATTTGGAAGAAAACTGTGTGAGAGAGGAAGACACCACGGGCCTACAAAACAGGCCTCAAAGCTATGCGAGTTAATAAAATGGTGGATATTTGTTTATATGAAGCCTCTCCCACAATGGGTGGAGCTATGGTTCCCAGAATGGGTGGAGCTTTGAGGTTTTGTCTTCTCTGCAAGAACAACAAGAAGAACAAGAAGAAGAAGAAGAAGAACAAGAACAACAAGAACAACAGCAGAGGGCACTCTATGACCAGCGTCTTGCGACGCGGCTAAAAACATCGCCCGTCTCCGTCCATCCCTCTCCTCCACGTCTGCAGAAACCCTCATCCATGCCTTCATCACCTCCCGTCTGGACTACTGCAACAGCCTCCTCTTTGGTTCACCCTCAATAATCACCAATAAACTCCAATACATTCAGAACTCCGCTGCCCGTCTACTCACCCATTCCCGGACCCGTAACCACATCACCCCCGTCCTTTACAAGCTTCACTGGCTCCCCATCCCCCAGAGAATCCAGTACAAAATCCTCCTCTTGACCTACAAAGCCCTCCATAACCTGGCCCATCCTACCTGACTGACCTCCTCTCCTGACACACTCCCACCCGCAACCTCCGCTCTGCTGGTACCAACCTCCTGACCCCCCCCCCCCCCCATCCCCCATGCGGACCAAATTCAGATCCTGGGGGGACAGGGCCTTCTCCATCGCTGCTCCCACCCTCTGGAACTCACTACCTCACACCATCAGAGACTCCTCCTCACTCACCACATTCAAAACATCACACAAGACCCATCTGTTCAACACTGCATTCAACATTTAACCCACAGCATTTAACCCCTGACTATCTCTTCTCCTTCTCCTTCCTTTTGCTTTGTTTATTTACCTATTGATTTTTGTCTTTTTGCACTTGTTTTTTGTACTCTGTCAAAGCGCCTTTGGGCTTCTTGAAAAGCGCTATATAAAATAAATGTATTATTATTATTATTATAAATGCAATACCCTCTCCTCTGGCGAGGGTAATAACTAAATAAATTAACTCTGAGAATAAGATAGCTTGAAAAAATGTTGGGCTAGAACAGAGGGGAAAGAAGGGAAAATAGAGGGAAAAGAAGGGAAAATAGAGAAAAAGGAAGAAGAAGAAAAGCAAGAAGAAAAGAAAGACTTGGCATAAACAGATTGATTGAAGCAAACCAAGGAATGATTATGTGTCCATTATATGTCAAAAAAGAGACTTGGATGAATCATTATTGAAAATGAAGGAATGGCGAAATATGTACAACTTGAAAAAGTAATTAAGGGTCCAAAATCTGAAATATTAAATAAAAGTGCATTATTCCAAGTATTACATGATTATCGCTTAAAAAGTGCCAGTAAACCAAATTTCTGTTTGAGTAAGGTAAGATTGGGGGATGGTTTGTAGGGTGTAAATTGCCATAGAGACATTTGCTTTGTGATTAAAAAAAGCTAATCTATTGTTGAAAGGAATTTAAACCAAATTTTAATAAGCTATACCCGAGGAAAGTAAAATGATAGCAACATCATGTACAAATGCTCTCTTCACACAGTTCGCACAACCTTAGACTTTTTACTCCTCTTATATCGCACTGATGTGCTGTGTGTGTCACAAACAAAAGATGGAAGCATAAATAATCTAACTCTACTTCTTCTCCGGGGGATAAAACCAGAGGCCTGCATGCTACATTACTTTCTGGGTGCAGACCCCAAGGAATTATCCAAAAGATGTTTTTATGAGTTACTGTTACGCAGCAGCTATTATGAAGGATCTGCGACTTGGAGGATTTGCAGAGGATTTTGCTCTTGTCTTACTCCACAGTAAATCACCTTGAGGTGCCTGTGATGACTTCGCTTGACTTCTGAGTTAATGCGGACTTCAAGCAAATTATTTAATGAAATGCTTTCGTCATCTGGCTCTTTGTTTATTTTTACTTTTATATATATTTTTCATTTTTTATTTATTTATAAATTTTTCTTTTATATATACTAGGGCATGCCCGTACTATATATATATAGGACGTGCCCGTAAGTGCGTGATGTTACCGTACAATGAATGTATCGTCCCGACGCCGCAGCTCGGATGGCGCTGCAGTTAATCGGGCCCCCAAATTCCTCATCGACGATAACTAAACAATATATTATATGAATCGCACCGTACATACCTCCTTCTAGATCTTGTTCTTGTCTTGATATACTCACTCAGGCTCACTCTATCACGACTGAGTCCTCCCAGCTCCTCCAAATGGCGCCCGCTAGCCGCTACGTAAGTCCGGAAGTGACGTCCTCATTTGACTGTCCGGAAGGTCGCAAATCGCAGTTACGATGAATCGCAAATTAGTTTTAATTAGTTTTAAAACATAGTTTAACGGCGACATAGTTTGCCGACGGGAAATAAATGAATACGCTCTCAAATGTGCCATCCGAGGCAGAGTCTGTTCGCCATGTTCGGCACACGTGATAGCTCGCTGCTCTCTGATTGGTTGAATCGTTTTTTGGACATAGCTCGGTAACTACTTCTGCGATTAATTTAAAACCTTGAAAAGGCACATCCTCGGGTCCCCAGCAATATACCTGGCAAGTTTCAAGTATATCGGACCGGTAGTTGTCGAGAAACAGCGGTCACAGACATACAAACATACAAACATACAAACGTACAAACAAACATACACACAGAGATTACTGGAATTATAGATAGATATATATTCTTATTTATTTATTTATTTATTTATTTATTTATTTACTTTATATACAGTGGGGAGAACAAGTATTTGATACACTGCCGATTTTGCAGGTTTTCCCACTTACAAAGCACGACAAGGTCTGTAATTTTTATCATAGGTACACTTCAACTGTGGAAGACGGAATCTAAAACAAAAATCCTGAAAATCACATTGTATGATTTTTAAGTAATTAATTTGCATTTTATTGCATGAAATAAGTATTTGATACATCAGAAAAACAGAACTTAATATTTGGTACAGAAACCTTTGTTTGCAATTACAGAGATCAGACGTTTCCTGTAGTTCTTAACCAGGTTTGCACACACTGCAGCAGGGATTTTGGCCCACTCCTCCATACAGATCTTCACCAGATCCTTCAGGTTTCGGGGCTGTCGCTGCGCAACACAGACTTTCAGCTCCCTCCAAAGATTTTCTATTGGGTTCAGGTCTGGAGACTGGCTAGGCCACTCCAGGACCTTGAGATGCTTCGTACGGAGCCACTCCTTAGTTGCCCTGGCTGTGTGTTTCGGGTCGTTGTCATGCTGGAAGACCCAGCCACGCCCCATCTTCAATGCTCTTATTGAGGGAAGGAGATTGTTGGCCAAGATCTCGCGATACATGGCCCCATCCATCCTCCCCTCAATACGGTGCAGTCGTCCTGTCCCCTTTGCAGAAAAGCATCCCCAAAGAATGATGTTTCCACCTCCATGCTTCACGGTTGGGATGGTGTTCTTGGGGTTGTACTCATCCTTCTTCTTCCTCCAAACACGGCGAGTGGAGTTTAAACCAAAAAGCTCTATTTTGGTCTCATCAGACCACATGACCTTCTCCCATTCCTCCTCTGGATCATCCAGATGGTCATTGGCAAACTTCAGACGGGCCTGGACATGCGCTGGCTTGAGCAGAGGGACCTTGCGTGCGCTGCAGGATTTTAATCCATGACGGCGTAGTGTGTTACTTATGGTTTTCTTTGATACTGTGGTCCCAGCTCTCTTCAGGTCATTGACCAGGTCCTGCCGTGTAGTTCTGGGCTGATCCCTCACCTTTCTCATGATCATTGAGGCTCCACGAGGTGAGATCTTGCATGGAGCCCCAGACCGAGGGAGATTGACTGTCATCTTGAACTTCTTCCATTTTCTAATAATTGCGCCAACAGTTGTTGCCTTCTCACCAAGCTGCTTGCCTATTGTCCTGTAGCCCATCCCAGCCTTGTGCAAGTCTACAAATTTGTCCCTGATGTCCTTAGACAGCTCTCTGGTCTTGCCCATTGTGGAGAGGTTGGAGTCTGATTGAGTGTGGACAGGTCTGGAGACGGCTTTGCGGTCGGTCTTTGCGGTCTTTGTGGTCGGAGACGGTCTGGAGACGTCTTTTATGCAGATAACGAGTTCAAACAGGTGCAGTTAATACAGGTAATGAGTGGAGAATGGGAGGGCTTCTTAAAGAAAAAACTAACAGGTCTGTGAGAGCCGGAATTCTTACTGGTTGGTAGGTGATCAAATACTTATTTCATGCAATAAAATGCAAATTAATTACTTAAAAATCATACAATGTGATTTTCAGGATTTTTGTTTTAGATTCCGTCTTCCACAGTTGAAGTGTACCTATGATAAAAATTACAGACCTTTACGTGCTTTGTAAGTGGGAAAACCTGCAAAATCGGCAGTGTATCAAATACTTGTTCTCCCCACTGTATATATTTTTTTCGTTTATTTTTATTTTTATTTTTTTGGTTATTTCTATTTTGGTTGTAATTTTTGGTTATCTGGCGGTAGTGCATGTTGAAAAAGAATTGGTGCAAAGAAATGTCTGCCGAGTTGAGTATCATTAAGAAAAACATTACACCTGGAAATAGTGAGGTTGATGACGGTGTAGATTAAGCATGGGAATGGAAGGATAGCCCAGACGTAGTGTACTGGCCTTTCAGCTGTCCAGTCTGGGTCGATTTCCAGCCCGATTGTAAAATGTCGCAGTGATGTTTCGTAGCCAGCGGGTTGCGTCAACGTGTACGCCATCGTTCAGGAGGTAGGTAAAGCCGGCCTTCTCGTATACAAGCATTCAATTGTGGATGTTAAATATTTTCTGGTACATTTGCAAAAACATTACGCCATTTTGTGCTATGGCTAAGAGGGTGCCCTAACTGAGGTTTGTTTTAGCACCTTCATGTAATGTATTAATGACCTGCCCAAGGTACACTCTTAGCTATAGAAGAATTCACGACGTAAAACATTAAACCATATTAGAAATAATATTCATAAAATATTTATAATAATACGGTTAAAACCAATGATGTTAATTTTTCTAATGGTTTCCTTGCCCTTCACCCAAATGTTTAGTGCTGCCTAACAGACCTCAATCTTACCTCGTTAGATGCCTTTCCAAATTGATTCCTCTTTCACTGTTACTCTTCAGCACTGGCTGGTTGCCAGGCAGTGGCTGCTGATTGATGATGCTCTGATCTTAGCAGCACCAGAGGGGATGGCAAAGGATGGCCAGTCGCTTTAACGGTGCCCTCCGCTTACTGGGTAACATTCAGATAGCATGCAGAAACAGGTGTGAGTCAGCATGACAGCATGCCCCATTGCCCCAGGCACCAGGTTGACTGGACAAGTGGAGTTTTTACATTGGAACACAGAATGCAACGTCCATATGCAGCCGCTGCCAGATTGCGCATTTGGAGATCCTTTGCAATGAAGGATGGCACGCTCTGCAGCTGACATCGAAAGGATTACAGAATTTGACATGAAGTTAAACAACACAAACAAAATTTCCCGCTGATAGCGGCATTGTTGCTGGTTGTAGGTTCAGCACTATATCGATTTAAATTACACCAACTGGCATCCTTGTGCTGCACAGATGGGTTGCAGTGGCCAGAATTTGCAATTATTTTGCAACATCAGATGGTGAACTTGTTGGACCATATGCTTGTGAACATAAAATGGTTCAGTTTATCAAGGTTTTCACGTCCAAAAAAAAAAGTTCCTTGTCGTCCAGTTGGGTTGACCTTCTTGCCGTGTGAGAATCTCGTTGGATAATTCGTTTTGCAGAAAGAACTACAGGCCTCAGCAACTTTACGCACATTCCACATGTTGCAACAATGCACTGTAGGCTTCTTTATGTTTCAAAGTATAATTGGCAAATTCCTCTTTAACCCAGCTTCTTCTTCAACCCAAAATTATATATTATTATCTTGGTCTCACCACCAGTTACTATTTTCAATCCAAGGTCGTTTTTCTTTTCATAGAGTGATTGAGGCTCATTGAAGAGCAAGACAGCAGATGCTTGAAGATAAATGCACTGACAAGTAAGTACTACAGGGGAATAGGAGAATAAGACAAATGAGCAAATGAGAGACAAGATGTAGGGTGGAGAGGGATCGCTGGTGAGGATGGAGAAGATCATTGGTTTAGGTATGGGTAAACAGATGAGGTAGTGATTGTCTGCCATCCTGACAATTAGAAAATACATCGGACAGATTCGGGAAATTGGTTATACAAACAAGAGCGACAAGGAATTTAGGGTGAGGATAACACCTAGACTTGGAGAAAAGTGAACATGGGATGGGATACTGGATGAATGTGTATGGCATAGTGGGTTTTGGGATAGGGTGAGGATCATGCGAAGGGTGCGGGCAAATATATATACTGTATATATATATACAGTATATAATCTTAAATGTGAGCTATATACATATGGAGTATTAAAGTTCATACTAACAAAGCACTTAATTTTTATATACGCTTCGCTATAAAAAAGTGAACACATATAATTGATAATTTAATTATTTAAGGACTGTTCCAGTGTTCATTCCAGGTGCCATTTTGGCACGAGGGATGTGCAGAACAACTTGATGCAAGTTTCCTTGCACAAAATCGTTCAGCATGTGCAACGCATGTATGTTTTACATGCCCGTATGTTTTAAGAGGTGACACGATGCATTCAGAGTAAATATGAAACAGTGTTTCCGAGACTAATCCAACACTCCAATTACATTATTTATCAATCCATTACAATCCAACATCTGTCAGAAAATGAGGAATCAAATGATTGAACACCTTCAAACAGGAACCTCCATTAGCCATATTGCCAGGCAATTTAATGTTAGGAAAGGAACTGTTTATGACCTCAGAAGATGGTATCAAGCCACTGTAGATATTCTAAGAAGTAGACGTCCCAGGATAACGACTCCCACTTTGGGCCAATACATTTGCACGACCCATTTATGCAATTAGTTTCAAATTGCCCAGAGTACTGCAAGCACACTCTCTGGACCTCACAGGATAAGTGTCAACGCAGGATATGTGTCATCTTGAGGAGTCTCGGTTCAGTGTCAGAGTTGCACCGTGATGTATCCAAGTCCATTTGCAGTGATCAATTCAGCACATCCGATGGACACAGAGGCTAAGGCAGGTGCTATGTTCAGTGACAAATTGTTTCTCCTTTTCAGGCATGATGGCACTGCACGGGTCTATGGACGACTCAATGAGCGACATGCTGCAGTCTGTGTCCAGAAAGCCACAAACTTTGCATGTGAAAGTGTAATGATTTGGTGTTGTGTTACTGAAACCTTTTGCACTAACTTGATCCATATCCATGGCAATCTGATGGCAGATCGATACATTAATGACATATTATAGCAACATTTGTTGCTGCGCCTTCAACAACATGGTCCAGGGATCATCTTTATGCACAATAATGCTCCTGTTCACAGAACCATTCAAACAAGGAACGTTCTTCTTAATGTCAATGGTAATGTCATCACACCCAAGCCTGCCATCTTGCAAGATTTAAATTAAATTGAACATCTCTGGGATGTATCATTGATCGGCACATTCAAACCTTGGCAAGACAGCCGCAGCCATCGACGAGGTGGAACTGGAGCCGATTCAGGTGTAGAATGTAAACAGTGCAGTGATTGCTGCCCGAGATGGACATTCCCTGTACATATTGAGATTGTTAATTCCATGTTGGATCCCCTTGTGAAAACATTCGCCACAACTCAACATTATATGATTAGGGCACAATGAAATGACCATGTAGTTATTCAACATTTATCTCTGTCAGAGGTTTGCACCTCATCTGTGTCCCATGACGTCACAAAAATAAATTGCGTTAAACAACAATCACGTGCTCAATTTTCTATGGTGGAGAGTTTACAACAAATGATGTTTAATCGATGGAGGAAAGATTGCTCAGTTGGTGCATGCACAACATCTTATCTCTAATCTGTTTAGTCCTTGGATTGATTTACACTTAAATCAAATCCAAGGAAAACTGCTCTTTTGTGGTGCCAGCAGAGTTGTCAATAAGTCACTTGAGCCAAGTCACAAGTAAATCTTAAGTCCCTCGGGTCAAGTCTTTATAATTTGAGGGCAAGTCTCAAATAAAGTCTCAATGCCTTGAGGATATGTCTCAAGTTAAATCTCAAAATTCTCGAACACTTGCTATTCAACATCAGGTTTTTCTGATTTGTGTCATTGAATTAATTTATTTTTTCAATTTTTGAACTGTTAATACTTTATAGGATTTGCAGCTAATTTTGTCACAGCTCTGGATGAAAGAGATGTCAAGTGTTCGGAGCTGGCCATTGTCTTGCTTGCCCCTTGCACGTTATAGCATGTAGGCTAGGTAGGTTTAAGGAGGCCTTTACTTTTTTAACAAGAATGACTTACTCAGAACTTACTTAGAATGACTTAGAATGACTTACTTACTTACTTACTTTAAAAAACTTACTCTCCAAGTGAGTTTTCTGGGGACAAATGAATTAGATGTTGTTGAAGAGCCATCAGAATTTTTTTACAGCCTGAATAGTTTTTTAAAAAGTTTTTTTGAATTGCCTGTATAATTTTTTAAATTACCCCCACCACCAAAGGTGGATGGAGGTTATGTTTTCACCCCTGTCTGTCCGTTTGTTTGTTTGTTTGTGAACAAGATACACTACATGACCAAAAGTATGCGGACACCCCTTCTAATCAGTGGATTCGGCTGTTTCAGCCACACCCATTGCTGACAGGTACATATAATCAAGCACACAGCCATGCAATCTCCATAGACAAACATTGTCAGGAGAATAAACCAAACCAAAGATTTCAGTGACTTTCAATGCGGCACTGTCAAAGGATGCCACCTTTCCAACAAGTCAGTTCGTCAAATTTCTGCCCTGCTAGAGCTGCCCCGGTCAACTGTAAGTTCTGTTATTGTGAAGTTGATACATCTAGGAGCAACAACAGCTCAGCCGTGAAGTGGTAGGCCACACAAGCTCACAGAACGGCACTGCCGAGTGCTGAAGCACGTAAAAATCGTCTTTCCTCGGTTGCAACACTCACTACCGAGTTCCAAATTGCCTCTGGAAGCAACGTCAGCACACCAACTGTTTGTCGGGAGCTTCATGAAATTGGGTTTCCATGGCCGAGCAGCCGCACACAAGCCTAAGATCACCAAGCGCAATGCCAAACATCGGCTGGAGTGATGTAAAGCTCGTCACCATTGGACTCTGGAGCAGTGTAAATGCGTTCTCTGGAGTGATGAATCGCACTTCACTATCTGGTAGTCCGACGGACTAATCTGGGTTTGGCGGATGCCAGGAGAATGTCACCTGCCCGAATGCATAGTGCCAACTGTAAAGTTCGGTGGAGGAGGCATAATGGTCTGGGGCTGTTTTCATGGTTCGGGCTAGGCTCCTTAGTTCCACTGAAGGGAAATCTTAATGCTACAGCATACAATGACATTCTAGACGATTATGTGCTTCCAACTTTGTGGTAACAGTTTGGGGGAAGGCCCTTTCCTGTTTCAGAATGACAATGCCCCCGTGCACAAAGCGAGGTCCATGCAGAAATGTTTTGTCGAGATCGGGGAGGAGGAACTTGGCTGGCCTGCAGAGAGCCTTGACCTCAACCCCATCAACCACCTATGGGATGAATTGCAACGACGACTGCGACTCAGGCATAATCGCCCAAGATCAGTGCCCAAACTCACTAATGCTCTTGTGGCTAAATGGAAGCAAATCCCCGCAGCAATTTTTTTTTTTTTTGTATACAAGATCGAGGCTCGTGAAAGAGCTTTAATCACACAAAAAGTCAAAACGACACATAAAACACAAAATAAGGGGAGCGGTAGACAAGATGGGGAGAGAGGGGGAAGGACACAAACACAACATTTGAGAGCAGGGACATGGAGAGAACTGTGGGAGGGAGAGGGCTTGGGGGGAGGTGGGAGAGGTATAAAACATATGCACACTGCAAGGACTTCCAGGAAAGATTTTGGAATTTCAAAAACGTGTATCTGGGGTGAATTAGCGGGGGTAGAAAAGATCAAGGTTTTGGATTGGGGAAGATAAGAGATGGTGGTGAAAAGCTGTTTTAAAGACCTGGAGGGAGGAGTGGGATTGAAGGGAGTGGGGGAGTTTGTTCCAGAGGCGGGAGAAAAGGGGAATGAAAGAGTGAAGGTGAGCAGAGAGCCTAGATTTTGGCAGTTTAACCATAAGAGGGTTGTAGGCAGATCTTGTGCGACCCGTAGGAATATTTGGGGGACAGAGCCCAGAGAGAGCTGGGGGGGCAAGGCCGGAGAGGAGTCGCTGGAAGACAGAAAGACCACCAACCTGCCTGCGGTGAGTGAGTGAAAGGCCCTCGGAGTTAGCTTCATCGCAGGAGATTCCAATGATTCTGAAAGCTTTGGTTTCAACAGCGTGAAGCCGAGCTAGGTGTGAGGCAGGAGCACCGGCCCAGAGGGGGGAACAGTATTCCATTGAGTTGCGGATGAAAGCCTTGTATGTGATGAGCAGCTCAGGTGTGCCAAGGAAGGACTTCGCACGACGGAGGATGCCCAGTCGGCGACTGGCTTTGGAGGCCAGCTTGGAAATGTGGTTTTCCCAAGAAAGATCATGGCAGACAGTGAGACCCAAAAACTTGAGCGACAGAACTTCTTGGAGAGGATTGTTGAGAACGTAGATGGGAGGGTTTTCCAGTCGGTCTTTTCGGAGAGACATAGTAAGAGTGTGAGATTTGTCAGGATTGAAAGACATGTTCCACTTGTTTGCCCAGTCTGTGATTTTGTCCAGGTCTGCAGAGAGTGAGGAGGCTGCAGACTGCCGATCTGAGGGATGAGGAATGGAGCGGCAGAGAGTGGAGTCATCAGCAAAGAGATAGAGAGGATTTTCCAGAGAGTCGGAGAGATCATTGATGAAAACCAGAAAAGCACTGGGCCCAGAACACTACCATGGGAAACACGAGCCAGAACAGGAAGGGGAGATGAGAGAAATCCATTCAGGCCACACGTTGACTATGACCAGAGAGGAGGTCCGCAAGCCATGCATGGAGATTTCCATGGATACCATAGGAGGAGAGTTTGGTGAGCAGAGCTGGGTGCCAGACCGTATCGAAGGCACGTGATATGTCAAGGGAGACAGCTCTGATTTCCTATTTGGCATTGAGCACCTCCATCCATTGTTGAGACAGCAGAAGCAATGTTCCAACATCTAGTGGAAAGCCTTCCCAGAAGCGTGGAGGCTGTTATAGCAGCAAAGAGAGGGGGGTGGGACCAACTCCATATTAATGCCCTTGACTTTGGAATGAGGTGTGTGATGTTCAGGTGTCCACATACTTTTTGTAATGTGGTGTATCTCAAAAAGTTGTAGGCGGATATGGACTACATTTGGCAGAGATGTAGCGTATGTGGCAAGGACCAAATGAATAGATTTTGGTGAAGATCCGGATTCGGATCCGGCTAGTGGAATTTTTAAAGTGATTCTTCGCCATTGAGAGATGGGGCCAAAAACGATACGTAGCAGGGTATCTCAAAAAGGTATGGACGAATTTGGAGGAAACCTTGTGGACAGATTGTGTGTGTGACAAGGCAGAATCGATTCGATTTCGGTGAAGATCTGAATATGGATTCGGATATGAGAATTATTTAATTTTTAAGTGATTCCTCACCATTGAGAGATAAGGCCAAAAACGATACCTAGCAGGATATCTTTAAAAAAAGTTATTTACGGATTTGGACGAAACTTGGTGGACATGTTGTGTGTGTGACAAGGAAGAATCAATTCCATTTTGGTGAAGATTTGGTTCCGGATCCAGCTAGTATAATTTTTAAAGTTATTCTTCACCATTGAGTGATATGGCCAACCAGGCGGTATTGTTGAATTTATATATATATTTTTTAGAATTGCCGGAAGAATTTTTTTAATTGCCAGAAGAATTTTTTGAATAATTTTTTCAATTGCTTGAGCAATTTTTTTTAAATTGCCTGTAGAGTTTTTTTTAATTTTTTTGGAATTGCCTGTATAAATTTTTGAAATTTGTTTTTGAATTGCCAGAATAATTTTTGGAATATTTTTTTGAATTGCTTGAGAATTATTTTTTTTGAATTGCCTGTAGAGTTTTTTTGTTTTTTTTGGAATTGCCTGTATAAATTTTTGAAATTTGTTTTTGAATTGCCGGAAGAATTTTTAGAATTTTTTTTTTTTTGAATTGGCGGAAGAATTTTTTGCCTGTAGGGCAGCGCTTGTCTGTCCAACCCGTGTATGTACGTCCCTCACAAACGTCCACCAATCAGATCTGTGGATCTGGTCATATGGCAGGGGGACAGTAGGTACTCTAATCAGCAGATCTTTGCCCGGCTACGTCGTCGTTAGACTATCTGTATGGTTTATGGCACATTTTAGGCAAACAGCGCTTATTTTCGTGGCCGAGTTCTCACATTTTGAAAATCTAAACTATATCACTTTTGGAACATTTGTCACCGTCATGAATGAATTGAAACTGTGCATGTGCAGCCTATAAGGCGGCCTCGTGATCGGCCATCAGCACATGCAGGTAAGGAAGAAATGGGAAAGGAGATGTTAACAATTTACTTGTATATCAAGGTGGTTGGCTTGAGAGCTTGAGAGCTTGAGATCAAGCCCCTGTCATGCCATTGACTACCAGGTGGGTTGACTCAGCCTGTCATCCTTATGAGGTCAGCAAAATGAGGACGAGCTGGCTGGTAATGGGGGGCATCAGCAGCACAGCTGCACCCCAGAAAATAATGCGGCCATAGCAGTCACAGGCTGCATACCAACCACCACCACCTTGAAGCCAAATCTAAAATATTAGGCAATTTTACGTCATCACTACCAATCAAATTTGTCGCTCGTAGACATCACCCTTGTCCTTGTTTCTCAAGACAGCGCAAGGTAATACTTTCTATAAACTCTGTAGTTGTTTTCTGTGATGAAACTTTGAAAAAAAATTTCTAGCCTAACGAATGAAATACTAAGCATGTTTTGATCTGCCAGACAAGCATTGGGCTTTTACTCTTGTGATAATGTTTGAAAGGCTGGAAATGATGTACTTTTTACTGGAGGGCAATGCCAGTTATTTACTGTGTTGCAAACACTGTGTGCATTTGATTCCTTGGAGGAAATGATAAAACGTTGTTCTCAAAAACAAAGTGAATGTGACATTTTTTGGGCAACTGGTCATTTGCCTTGTGACAATGTCCTGAAGTTGAACCGGATGATTGAATAATGTACCTGTCCAAACAACACCAGACACCTTTCGATAATCTCCACCAAGGAATCAATCAAATCAATAAACCGGCAAGTTTAAAAGCATTACATGGTTAAAGCGTATTGTTATATCATTCATAGAATAGTGTGATGTCGCCATTTTGTTTTTAACTCGGTCCACATATCCATTACCCCCTGTTGAGAATCCGGGTACCAACGCCAAGTTATCAAATTTCAAAGATGAGAATTTACCTTGGACAGGTTGACTTGGACCTTGGACAGGTTGCCGTCCCGCTTTGACTCGGCAGCTCAAAGGTGATTGCACAACCTCCGAGCTATTCTGCTCACTAAATATTAGGTTTATCGTGATAAATAAAATTATGTGCGAGTGCTCATTTGCTGGGTGGCTAAGTCCTTGTTGCATTGCCCTTGTGCAGTGGGTGTGGGTTAGATCCCATGACCATGTGCGTTCTCATTGGGTTTGCCCAATCAGGCGCATCGGGTTTGCTTTGAGTGACAATGGCAATTTTAACGATAGAAAATTAGAAGTATACTCCTGAGGAATGCCGTTCAAAGTTGATGATTAATTGATCCAGAGGTTTGCAATATGCAGGCTTGGCAGGAAGTCCATAAAATAAACAAAACTAGAAGGGCACTCAGTAGAGAGCATACCTCCACCTGGTGAACAGTTTGCGTTTTGTATCTCAGAGTAGACCAGAAAATCACAATACAGAATTTATATAACGTAGAAACATTCTTCACCGGAATTGAATCGATTCTTCCTTGTCACACACACAACCTGTCCAACAAGTTTAGTCCAAATCCATCCGTAACCTTTTGAGATATCCTGCTATGTATCGTTTTGCCACTATCTCCGAATGGTGAGGAATCACTTAAAAAATTAAATAATTCTCATATCCGAATCCATATTTAGATCTTCGCCAAAATCGAATCGATTCTGCCTTGTCGCACACACAATCTGTCCAACAAGTTTCGTCCAAATCCATTTGTAACTTTTTGAGATAACCTGCTATGTATCGTTTTTGCCACTATCTCCCGATGGTGAAGAATCACTTCCAAAAATTAAATAATTCTCATATCCGAATCCATATTCAGATCTTCACCAAAATTGAATCGGCTCTGCCTTGTCACACACACAATCTGTCCAACAAGTTTCGTCCAAATCCATTTGTAACTTTTTGAGATAAACTGCTACGTATCGTTTTTGGCCCTATCTCGCAATGGTGAGGAATCACTTAAAAAATTAAATAATTCTCATATCCCAATCCATATTCAGATCTTAACCAAAATTGAATCGGCTCTGCCTTGTCAGACACATAATCTGTCCAACAAGTTTAGTCCAAATCCATCCGTAACTTCTTGAGATAAACTGCTACGTATCGTTTTTGGCCCTATCTCGCAATGGTGAGGAATCACTTAAAAAATTAAATAATTCTCATATCCCAATCCATATTCAGATCTTCACCAAAATCGAATCGTTATTGAAACATGGCTCATTGTCAAGTACTCCCTATGGGGAATAAGATATGTTAATGATGATGGCATCGGTGCCTTCATTATGACATCATAATTCGACAAGTACACTTGTTCTCATCAGTTGAAAAGAAAAATTTCTCTGCAATTGTTAGTCCGATGGACACAAAATTTTGACCATATGTGCGGCTCCTCCTGTGTAATTTTTAATGATAATTATGACGCCATAAGTCATGTGGTACAGGCGCCATCTTGGAAAAATGGAAAAACGTTGCACCTCTATATCCCCAAAACCACTGCATGGAAAAAATTGAAACATAGTGCATTGTCAAGTACTCCACATGGGGAATAAGATATGTTTATGATGATGGCATCGGTCCCTTAATTATGACGTCATAATTCAACAAGTACAATGTTTGAGCTTATCAATATAAAGAATTTTTCTCTGCAATTGTTGGTCCGAATGACACAATTTTCACTATATGAGGGTCCCACCTGTAGAATTTTAGTGATAATTATAACATCATATGTCACGTGGTACAGGCACCATCTTGGAAAATCTTCGCAACTCTATATCTCTGAAACCACTCCATGGGAAAAATTTAAACATGGCTCATTGTAAAGAACTACACATGGGAAATAAGTGTTATAATCGATGACTCATTGGTGCCTTAATTATGATGTCATAATTTGAGAGGGACAACGCTTAGTCCGATCAGTTTGAAATTTCTTTAGCGTGATCTACACAACAATTAGATTAGAGAATATAAATTTATGATTTAATCGCTCACGTGGTCTGGCATCCCTATTGGATCAAAGAAAAAAAACATTCAAAAGCAGAATAATTCTATGAATATCAGTCAGTTTTGTCAGCAATCAAATTCAAACTCGACAACTCATAATGCAAGCCAATTACCTCTGAACTGTCCTTTCAGTTTAAGAACAATTAATTACTATTAATAACAATATTTTCCCATTGAAAATGGAAAGTATGCTCAGAATCAGAATGACTTCCTGTGCAGAAATACAATAATATAAATGCTTCACAATAAAGCTGCTGTAAAACTATGTGATTATACACAGCAGTTTTTTCCCATATTGTGAAATGGATTTATCCTGGAAAGAATGGCAAATATTTTTATTTGGGAATTTGGGACATCTACTCTGTGAACCTGCAGTGTGTGTTTCTCAATGAGCTGTTTCTCTTACCCTGAACCATCCTGTGTTGTTGTATTCCTGGCTTCAAAAGTAACAAATGGCTTAATCTGGTGCTGGTGCTGTACCGGATATTTCCTCCATACTTCATGATTTGCGTTTAGCTGTATTTGTCTTAAGGTCTGTCTGTGGTCAGGTCTTTTTGCCGCCCAAACAAATAATTCCTCTGCACATTTTGAGTTAATCACAGGTTGTACCACAAAGTTTTCCTGTCTCATGTACAGGTCTTCTGTATTAATATTACTAGCAACGGTACCTGCCCTACGGGTGGGGCTTCAATTGGGAAGCCCGAATGAAAAGGCAAAATATCAGAAATTGAATGTTTTTTTTATTTTAAACGATTTATATAAACATCCGTTAAATTATATCACACGCAAATCATCAAAATCTAAACAGTTTTGTAGAATTTCAATAAAAGCCACATCACTGTTCATATCGGGAAATATTATTCCATCGTGTTTGGAAAAACTGGAAAATTGGAAAAACTGGAAAATTGCGGGGGGTGGGGGGGGGGGGGGGGGATGGAAAAACAATGTGGCCTATTTTACTCCAAGGGGTCCCAGGATTACCCACCCAAAATTTCGTTGCGATCGGTTCAGCCGTTTTTGCGATACCTGGGAACGGACAGACGGACAGACATTTGGTGAATTTTAGTAAGATGGGAAGTCGGTTTAGTTTGAAATTATCTGACAATACCATGTGGGTTGCTCGGCCTAAAAGATGAGTTGCTGAGCTTATTGCGGACTGTTCTTACAATTAGAGAAGACTTGAGGCAAATTGTATTCAGGGATGTCATCCTCCCAAGTATCCGCAGTAAAGACAAACTGGCTGTTTTGTAATCATATGGAAGACCTCCAGGCTTGAATTTCTGAAGTATGGCTACCCTGACCATCCCTAACAAATTCCCACACACCACAGGACCAGGTGAGGCTTTGTTTTCGTTAAAAGTGTGCAATTTCTCCACGCTCCTCAATTACGCCATCCAAGATTACTGTTTACGGCAGGCTAGGGAGCAAGTCGCGGCCTTCCTGCTGTTAATTTGCCGAATGAAAGATGGGCCGCCAAGCCAGGCAACCCTTAGCATTTACATGGTTACTTCTATTCAGAGGTTTCATTCTGGAGATGGATTTCAGGTGTTGTGTGCCCCATAGCTGTTTGTTACGCACCTGCTTTCAAGGCGCACTTTGCCACAGTGATTCAGTCTTTATGGAATTTTGGAAACACTGGCATGCTAATTCAATTTCTCAATACTTGCTAACTTTCATCCCAAGTTTGGCCTTCATGAGTAGAAAGTATATGTTTCTCTTTGTCCTGTACGGTGTTAGTTTCTGAGCATGTAGCTCATGATGCAGGGTTCGCAGTTTTGAATCCAATATACTATGATGATTGGTTTACTGTCTAGATATGTCCTTGTAATTCATGTAAAAGTACAATGTTGTCTTGTAATGTATTTAACTTGCATGTGATATATGTACAATGTACAAATTCCATAATTTGTCAGGATAAAAGTACAATATAATCCCTATACTGTATGCATTTCATCCAGGTGTGGTATGTAGTCTTATTAATATTTTAAGTGTTTGTTTGTGCTTTTGTGTGTTTCTTTGCACAGTTGTACGTTATTCATTCACCGCAGAATCGTAGCATCTAGAGACCCCAAATTATGGTTGTTGTTGTTGTTTTTGTATATAACCGCACAGTTCTCTTGAACCAGCCAATGGCATGGAGACAGCGAATCGATCTCCCACGAACGACCCAGAAATCCCCCACATCTAGAATGGAATACCCCCACCTTCACGAAATCAGGGCCACGACAGAATTATATATACTAGCAACGGTACCCGCCCTATGGGCGGGGCTTCAATTGGGAGGCCCAAATGAAAAGGTAAAATATCAGAAATTGAAGGCTTTTTTTCTTTTAAACGATTTATATAAACATCCGCAGCAGTTTGTGCGGCACCCGGGAAAATAACGTCATGCGGGAGCAAGTATCAGCAGGATGTGTCAGTGTGGGAGTCCACGTTTCTGATCCTCCTTCATGCCGAAGTAGCCCACCACTTCTCCAAACATTCCGCTTTTCAGATCCGCCATGACAGATTTAAGCTTGATACTGAAGACGCGTGCAGTTAGTCCTCCCGATGTCGTATGTACTCCCGATACGTGTTTCCTTCATTGTAAAAACTTCCAAATCAACAGTTAAAAGGATTTTGAGCCGATAGCTGTCAGGGCCTTGGCAAGATCGATGGAGACAACGATCTGTTAGCGTATTCACCGCCCAAATAGCTATGTGGAATTCTCTCATGTGGAGATTAAACTAATCATGTTCACAATCTCTATGTCGTATGTACTCCCGATATGTGTTTCCTTCAGTTGAAATGGGTTAGAATTCTCTCAAGCAGGGATTCAACCCGTGTCCTTATAAAAGGTCTTTGTCCAAGGTCACCGAGTTCGATCGGTGCAGCCGTGCAGCGATCGGTGCAGCCGTTTGTGCGGAACCTGGGAAAACAACATCGTCACAATGAAAACATCGTCACAATGAACGTTATGCAAACGCGAATGTTATGCGGGAGTCCAAACCTGAGAATGTTGGAGACCAAAGCTGAAATTGGGAAAACTAAATAGCCTATTTTACACCTGGAGATCCCAGGATTATCCACCCAAAATATCGTTGCGATCGGTTCAGCTGTTTTTACGGTACCTTCGAACAGACAGACAGATGGACGGACGGACATTTGGTGAATTATAGTAAGGTATATAATATATATGAGACAGAGACAATAAAGAAAGGGCCAGTCCATAGGGACAGATCAGAACTCTGACTGATGAATGCGGGCAGCAGGGAGGAATGGGTAATATTTGGACCCCGACCTGCATTGAAGGGTACAACCACCACGGAGAGGCATTCCCGATAATTGTCCAAATTATGGTTGTAGGTACTTCAGAATCTGCGCAAAGTTTTAACGTACCACACGTTTGCCTTCACGTCTGTTTTGAGGCCACCAAAGGCCACTATAAAGTGTATATTGGGATATGGGGTCAGGCAGTGCTGCCGCCGGCTGGTCGCAGGCAAAAGGTAACCACCATGAGGCCAATAACTCCATAGCTTTTCAATGGCCAACATGCTCTGAAACCATCGTTGGAAAAACCTCAACCCCGTCTGCCCTCTCCGGGAAGTGCCAAGCTGGCTCTGCTAGTTTAACATACAGGGATATTGTATAAGTGTTAGGAGGAAATGGGTGAGGTGAAAAGTTCAAAACCAGAGAAGGCTGATTAGTGTGAAAGCAAAAGCGAAAGAGTCTGTGATGGTAGGGGTCGTGAAGGAGAATGAAAGAAAAATCTGGCAACGAAAAAAGCTGTACTTGTCGAGCTGGGAAAGCATGACGTGCTAGTAATGAAGAGGCTTTGCCTGAAAGTTTCAGTGGTACTCGAACCACATGGCTGTAGCCTCAAAGTTTTGGTCATTAGCTTTCACTGCTCATTCAGGTGGGCCCCAAAATAATCTTTTGAAAAGAGAGGTGTCTTAAAGAAATGGACTAAGTCTTAAACGAGTTGACGACATTGCCACTAGTATTCTTTCACTGGACATGCTTGATATCATCGAAGCTCCAATTCTCTTCCACAACCCCCACTACCCTCTACCCCTACCCCAACCAACCTCCTTGCCATTATAAACAATAGATCCATCGTTTGAAAAAATGTCTTGTTTCCTGGACCATTTTGATTTAAATTAATGGAAACTTGTACATTATTTTCGTTTAATTTGACAAACTGGTAATGGAAGGAATCATCAAACTAAAATACGCAAATTGGTGTCTGACTGTCCTGTCTTTCTGTACATCTGTCTGTCTGTTTTATCTGATTGGAGGAACATGTTTTGGGGACACTGTGTGTCGAAAATGTTTAAATTTTTTAAATCAAATATTTTAAAAAGTTTATAAACTACATTTTGTGTGTAGAAAAGGCACAGCCCAGCAACAATTAGTGCTAAGTTTCTACTTGGTGGAGTCTTTCCATGAATGTTAAGCACGAGAATCATTGGTGACATTTTAATGGCCAAATCTCTGCAATGCTTCACAGTCCTCGGGATGTCAAGATACTATATAGTGTGTTGTTGTATGATTGCATCTGCTTGGGTCAAAAGAATGGAAATCGAGAAATAACTGCGCATTCTTCTTTTGTATTTTGAAACGTACTTTGTTTTGAAAAGCCCACGCCTTTGTAATTTCACAAGCTGTTTGGCAGGA
Source organism: Myxine glutinosa (assembly GCF_964187855.1). Taxonomy (NCBI): domain Eukaryota; kingdom Metazoa; phylum Chordata; class Myxini; order Myxiniformes; family Myxinidae; genus Myxine; species Myxine glutinosa. Next base: position 36,509,349 of record NC_136264.1, on the reverse strand, counting down.
ACAATAAGATCTTCACTCACAGGAAATTCATAAAACTACGTTTATCTCAGCATATTTCTCATTCAAAGAACAACAACAACATTGAACTTTATTTCATTATACCGCAATGCCACAACTTTGTGATTTACATGTCAATACTTTGTTTTTACATTTGACGGCAATTCTAATCTTTCTCTTAACAACAACAACAACAACAACAAGACCACAATGTTGAAACTTTTGCCATTGTGTTAAATAATCTTTGGGTTATCACATAATTGATTCACAGCAGTAGGGGGCGATAAATGAGGGCAATGAAACTTGTCATTTGAAAGAGATTTACAATGTAATTGGACTTTGAGTCACAGCACGTAATCATATGAAACTCAGTTCCAAATGAAGACTAACTGCTTGATGTCTTACATTTTAAGAAACCAAACAGCTTTACTTTATCATATTATCTCATCAGCAATAGATCTTTGACATGTTTGTGACATCATCATCCACAGTCAGATATATATACATATATATAATAAAAGGCAGTGTCTGTCCGTCCGTTCGTCTGTCCATCTGTTGGTCTTTCATTTCTGTCTGTCTGTCAGCTAACATGTCTGGAGTCTGCAGTATAGGCAGCTGCAAGATCTCAGCCATTTCTGTTAGTTGAGAAAGTTCTCCAACTCTTTTGTTGTGCAGAAGACAGCCCATTCTCTCAGATACATTTCCAAGTATGTTTGGCCTCTTTTAGAACCTTTGGAAACCATTTTAGGTAACAATCGTTATCTCGCACGTACGATATATGTTAACATGCCCTGATGATCACTGTTTCTTGGGGTTTCTGAGCCGGTGCACTGAGAAGTCTGTGGCAGATTACATCATTTTGAAAGTCTTGTTTTTGCTTCTACATGTACACAAGAACAGTCAGTGGAACTTTCCATGGTTCAGAGTGTCTATCTTGGAGGTGAGCAAGGGCTTCTTGAATTGATATAATTAAGAGTGGAGAAAGTGAAGAACCAGCGAGGAGAACTAAGGGGGACAGATAACATGCAACCCAGTGTATTGAGGGAGGTGTAAGAGCAGGTAAATGTGATGTAAACCAATATATTTAATAGCTTATTCGAGTCAGGACAGGTACAGTAGAATTGGAGAGCAACAATTGTTACACCGTTATTTAAGAAAGGATCCAAAGAAGAATTGGGGAGCTAGTGACTGTTATTTGATTGCAGGCGTGCGTTTGTCTGTCTCCAGTTTACGATGGCCGCTTCCTGCGCCACATTTGAAAAGCTGCTGATTGGTTATTTTACATTTTCATTTCACTTTTCTTAATGCAATATAGTCAGTCACTTTATTATTCTCCCTTCTGGCAATCTTTAAAATCAACATGAGCATATGGATTAAATAACATCTGGAAACACAGATCCTCATGGAGTAACACACAATTTAAAATAGCTATAGTTTGGCCTCTTTTTAGGGAAATCTAAACTCCACTGCTCTACGTTGCACCACCATTTGGTGGTAGGAGGTATAACTAGCTCAGAGCTTTGTCTCTGAGTGGAATCAAGAGCACACACAACACAATTAACCTTTTTTTAAAGTGCATGAAATAATTTAAATTGATAGATTAACCGGAACATATCTCGTCACTGGGGACGGTTAATTTTGCTAGTTATTCATAACTTACAACCATGATTTGGACAGTGGGTTTAAGTCATTGCTCGCTAATTTTGCAGATAACAGCGAGAGGTAAGTTAGACATCAGATAGTTTTTTTGGGGTGGGGGGGAGGGTGTTGTGGAGGGGGGGCGTGGGGATGATAATAAACAGGAAAGTCTGCATTTAATGGATTGGTGAAAAGATTGCCACATTCAGTTTTACATAAGGAAATGTAGGGTACTAGGATGGTGCAAGATTAACTAGAACGACACTCTTTGACGTCACGACGTCGAATGATGTGCCTCCGCCCACATTATTACATCATTATCATACTTGTACCAAGTTTGCTTTAAATCCATTCAGCTGTTTTCAAGTTATCACATTTTTACCTGACATGACCTCTGACCTTTGACCTCAGGACCACAAAATATAATCAGTTAATCTTTACATCATTATACATATCTGTACCAAGTTTGAATTGCATCACTTCAGCCGTTCTCAAGTTATAGACCTATACCAGACTTTGACCTTTGACCTCTTGGCCCCAAATTATAATCAGTTAATCTTTACATCATTATAATTATATAGCTGTACCAAGTTTGAATTAGATCACTTCAGCCGTTCTCAAGTTATAGCCCCATAACAGACTTTGAGCTTTGACCTCTTGACCCCAAAATCGAACCAGTTCATCTTTACATCACAATTCATATCTGTACCAAATTTGGTTGGAATCCCATCACTGGTTCACAAGTTATCGCGGTAACATGATTTTTATCTAAGACCTCTGACCTTTCACCTCTGACCTCGTGACCCCAAAATCTAAACAGTTCATTTTTACGTCATTATACATACCTGCACCAAGTTTGACTAAGATCTCTTTAGCCGTTCTCAAGTTATCGAGGTAACCAAAACCTACGGAGGAACGGACAGACGGACTGCTGGACGGACAACCTGAAAACATAATGCCTCCGGAGACTTCGTCAACAGAGGGATAATGAAAATAGGGTTTATGTAATGCAAAGGGGGCAGTATTGGAGTGTGCCACACAGTGTAAGGATCTGGGGGCGGTAAGATACAAACAGTCATGTGAAAAAGTAAGTGCACCCCATGTAAAGTTTTGACTTTTTCAACATATTTCAACATACAGCTATTTGATCTTCATTTCAACAATATTGATAGATAAAGGTGATATAATATAACAAATATCATGAAACATTTACATTTTGTAGTCCATTGTATAATTTAAATAAACATAAATGCAAATTTCGCATGTGGAAAAAGTAAGTACACCCCTACATTTATCACTACTTCAAATACCTCAAATTAGAATCAGGTGCACCAGCTCAGGGGCAAATGATTAGAACATCGTTAGAGAGGATCTTGGAGGAACCTGTTTTATTTAAACCTCAGACATTTCGTTTGGTTTGCTCTTTGTTGTTGAAGTGTGTGGCATCACCATGCCTAGATCAAAAGAGCTCTCTGATGCCTTCAGAAAGAAGGTTATAGATGCCTACGAGTCTGGGAAGGGATTTAAAAAGATCTCCAAACAATTTGAAATCAATCATTCGACTGTCCGGAAGATCATCTACAAGTGGAGAAGATTCCAAACAACTGCCAACTTGTTCAGGCCAGGCCGCACCAGCAAGTTCAGCACGAGAGCAGACCGCAAGATGCTGAAATAAGTCTCAAAGAACCCCAGAATGTCAACGCGGGACCTACAGGTCGCTCTTGCCACTATTGATGTCAAAGTGCATGAGTCTACCATTAGAAAGAGGCTGCACAAATTTGATCTACATGGGAGGTGTGCCAGGAGGAAACCTTTGCTGTTCAGAAAGAACATCAGGGCAAGACTAAAGTTTGCCAATGAACACCTCGGCAAAGACCAGCACTTCTGGAACAATGTGCTCTGGACAGATGAGTCAAAGGTAGATCTATTTGGCCACAGTACCAGAAGACATGTTTGGTGAAAACCAAAGACAGCATTTGACCATAAGAACCTGATACCAAATGTAAAGCATGGTGGTGGAAATATTATGGTTTGGGGCAGCTTTGCTGCATCAGGGCCTTGGGCAGCTCACCATCATATAATCCACTATGAATTCTTCATTGTACCACAGGGTGCTTGAGGATAATGTGAGGCCATCTGTCAGAAGTTGAGGCTCAACCGAAGGTGGACCTTGCAACATGACAATGACCCTAAACATACCAGAAAATCCACCAAGGAAAGGCTGAAAAGAAAGAAATGGAGGGTTCTGGAATGGCCAAGTCAAAGCCCGGATATAAATCCCATCGAGATGTTGTGGGGGGGATTTGAAACGAGCTGTGCATGCAAGAAACCCCTCAAACATCGCACAGCTGAAAGAATTCTGCATGTAGGAGTGGGAAAGAATTTCTCCCAGTCGATGTCAGAGACTGGTAGACAGTTATAAGAAACACCTACTTGAGGTTGTTTCTGCCAAAGGGGGCAATACCACCTGGTAGAGCCAAGGGTGTACTTACTTTTTCCACATGCGAAATTTGCATTTATGTTTATTTAAATTATACAATGGACTACAAAATGTAAATGTTTCATGATATTTGTTATATTATATCACCTTTATCTATCAATATTGTTGAAATGAGATCAAATAGCTGCATGTTGAAATATGTTGAAAAAGTCAAAACTTTACATGGGGTGTACTTACTTTTTACGTGACTGTATGTGAGGGTAGGTAGACAGCGCAGTGCCAGGCAGGCAATCATAGGTAAAGCTAATAGAGTTTAAATTTGTATTCGTCGGGGGAGGTGGGGTTATAAATCAAAAGTGGTAGTATTAACTCTCCAAGATTTTAGTGAGGCCCCATCTGGAATATTGTGTGCAGTTTTGGTCACATCTGAGAAAGCTGCCATTCACCGCGTGGCTACTAGATCATGATCCCAGGCCTATAATTGACATCAAATAAGCAATGAGGAGTGGCTGAAAAAGACAGCACTTTTTCATCATAAAGGAGGTGACTGCAAAGGGATCAGAAAGAGATGTTAAAGACAATGAAGGGTTTTGAAAAAATAAGTGCACAATTTTTTTTTTTTGTGCAGAATGGACACTTACATGACAAACTAAAAGGCCACAGCTTAAGAGTAAAGAAGGGGAGAGTCTTTTGAGAGTCTTTTGCTCGTTCAGAGAGTGGTGAATGTAATGGCCTTCCTGCAAGGGTATTGACAGCGGAGTCAGTGGATAGTTTTTCAAAAGAAAATTGAGTTGGATACGTGTTTGGAAGTAGTGAGAATGGAGTGGGTGTACTTAGAATAATAGCACGATTGTGAGGACATGATGTGCCTAATGGTCTCCTTAGTTGACGTTCCTTGGAAGTCCCTGGAAAATAATATGGCATTCAGAACTTTTATTGAGGTAGAAGTAGGAGCATTATCATGCAAAGAGACAAATTGCATGAGTATGTGTTGACACAGTTACGAATCTGGAAATATGCACCTGAAGGGATCAAGATAATTCCTTCTTTTTTTTCCACAATTTTTTGGTGAGTATTTCACAATAACTATGCCCGAATGAATCGTTTAAATGTGTGTTACCATTCAGTATTACTCCTCATAGGCATCCGGCGTTCATAATAAGTCGTTTACGAATTTCTGGCACGGTCTAATTCTGATTCAAGAAGAACATTTTGAATATTCCCTGTAAAAAAGTGAATTCAGGGAGCTTTGAGTTTATGCAGAAAATGCCAGGTAAGTTCCGGTAAGAATGGTTTCATTTTTGAATCACCCCTAGGTCGTAAATAACGTGATTTTGACATGTCATTGTCACCTGGTGTATTTTTCACATATAATTCCAATGGTTCTTTCTAAGCTTGGGTGTTGCTGCAACTATATACCCAACTGTCATGTGCACGATGATAACGGGCCTGGCGTCCATCAAGTCGGATTCAACTTGCAAATCAAAAATAACCTAAAATCACTTAGCAGAGCAGTAGACATGCAGTATGTCATGTATTGTAGGAGAAGGGCATGTGCCCTTTCAAATTCAAAATGTTTGTAGCTTGGTAGTGATGGGTCATTACTGAAGGAAACACTCTGCAGCTCTATATTGCATCTAAACCATGTCAACAATCCTTCCTGGTTATCCGTGCGTGCAGCGGGTGTTGCTTCACATCCAGATGAAGTTGATTAAGTGCAGCTGTCTTCTCATCGTGTTCTAATCCAAGTGCTAAATCAAACTTGTATTGTATACAACTGGTATATTTTGGTACTTATGAATTTTGGTACTCTTTAACTTCCACAGAAGAAAGAGAACCACCTTTAGACACCATTTTTCCCCACAGGGCAGGGGTTGGCCTTTTTCTGGTACCTTGGTACCTTGGTCCCCTTGGTCCCCTTGGTCACCTTTTTTTGAAGCAATGTTTTATGGCAGGATGCTCTTCCTGCCGCCAACCCTGTTAATCGCCTCTTGCAACACACAGGGAATTACCAGTGAGCTGGTACCTAATTTGCCGATCTCGGAAGGATGACAGGCTGAGGCAACCCCCCTGGTGTTAATTCAGCGATCGACCGGGATTCAAACCCAGGATCCTAGGATCCCAAGCCAGCACACTAACTGCTAAGCCAACACCAGGATATCTTTAACTTCCACAATTATTTCTACTAGTGAGGTACCCATGCTACACACGGGTGGGAGGCCAGAAACCAACAGACAATGCAGAAACGGCGAATGCTAAAGCATGAAACCAATAAATTCCACATTCCTGTAGCACCTTCAGTCATACGTCAGACATGGACAGCAAGTTCGTGAAGGACTTCCATGAAAAACGTACGCGTTGGCAAACAAACAGGTACGATTGTTCCATACCCAGTCAATGGCGAATCTGCATATGGCGATCCGCGAATTCACGTTTAGAAAGTAGAAACCGTCATGGCATTTCGTCATTCACTTGAACTCGATATCTCTTTTTTCATTCCAAACAGCATAACTCCAATCACAAATGAAATAACATTAATATAAAAAATAAACTTTTAACAACATTCATGACATAAACAAATATTTAAATCCTGATGTGAAGTTCCATACGGTTGGGTGAATACAATTACGAATTCAAAATCGTAATTGTATTCACTCAATTCCAATCATCAATTGATACTTTAACAAAAACGATTAACACGATTAACGTTTTGTTTTTTTTGTATACAAGATTGAGGCTCGTGAAAGTTTAACGATTTAACATTACTATTGAATGACGGTTGTATTTGGATATTATCAAACCTGCGCATTGCCGTCATCTGTCCAATTCCGCATTCGCGGCAGGTTCATAATTGTCATCAAAATCTAAACAGTATTTGTAGAATTTAAATAAAAGCCACATCACTGTTCATATCGGCAAATATTATTCCATCATGTTTGGAAAAACTGGAAAATTGGAAAACTTTGAAAATTTGGAAAATCAATATAGCCTATTTTACTCCCAGGGGTCCCAGGAATACCCACCCAAAATATCGTTTCGATCGGTTGAGCCGTTTTTGCGGTACCTTCGAACGGACAGACGGACATTTGGTGAATTATAGTAAGATTTAGTTATGGGGTTGGCTGGGTGAAGCTTGACCCAAGTCAAGTTGACGTTTGACTAAGGCTAGGGCAGGAATTTGGCTCGCCAACTCTTCACAAAGGATACTGTGGGATTTTTAAAATAACATCCAGTATCTATTGCCACCTGAAGGGACACCCAGTTTTACATTCATGTGAGCTGCCAACCCAGGAAGTGGATAGGGAAGTATAAATTTGTATGTGTTGTCTAGTTGGAACCAGACATGGCACCCAGGCAAGGTCGAAAAGGTTTCCATTTTGCTCGTTGATTCCTGCTTGGGCCAATATACTCTCCTTGCGGCTCGTTCGCTGAGTACAAGGCATCCGGCTCTATCACTCGCCATCACAAGGACACCCGAGCCCTCACTGGCATTGGTGCATTGCAAGGTGTCACATCATTGGTTCATGTGGCACCAGTGGCAACACCTCCATCGACATGATATGGCTCCATGTGCGATGACATGCCTCGTCATTGGCTGATGCCGGGGGATGAGCAAATACTGTTTTAAAGTGCAGTGCATGGCGGTGGGGGAGGTGATAAAAGGCTGTATGTGGACTTGTTCGCACCCTTTCCTCTTCCGGTTATCCCGTTATTTTCGCCTCTTGCTTTCTTTGAAGCTGAGTGACTCTCAGTGAGGGTGAATCAAGCTGGTTGGAGCCAGGGACCCTTGCACTTTCTCCATGGTGGGTCAGCGCGGAGCGAGCCCGCCTTCATGGATGCCGGAATGCTGACCTAGTGACCTGTGCTATCCCGGAAAGTGGTCTCCATGTTTTGTTTTGGAGACCTTCCCCCCCTTTTCTTTCAAGTCCTTGCCTGGTTTCTCACCTTTGTGCATGAGTCTATGAGTGGCGCCATAGTTTATTTATTGTATAAAGTGAATTTCGGTTCATTGAGTATTTATTTATTTACCTTTATTCATTGTTTTCGTCTGTCTATCATCTTGGGATTCTCCATTTTCATCCTTTTTTGTCTCATTTCAATCAACTGTTATTCCTTAAATACATGCGTCAGCTGATACCTGCCATTATCCAATCCCACGCGGTCCAACCGTACCGCTTTGGTTAATCCCTGGGGGAGATAGAAATTGTTAAACATTCGCTTTAAGAGACCGTCAGGATTTGGATTTTTACTGGGGGAAGCCACGCTACCCACTCGAGCACGATTCCCTTTATTTCGCCCATTCGCAAAGTACATTACTTCGGCGTGGCGGGTTTGCATTAGCGCAGTCGTCAACGCTACAATATGTTTAGTTACCTTTCTGTGTTGAAAAGGTGAAACTGAGAAAAGAAAGGGATGTGGAGAGGACCGGTGAGAAAGTGAGGATTGTGGAATTTGGAAGTGACAGATAAGGGAGATAAGGGGTGGGAGCAGGGATATGTTGAGCTGAAGGCTTGCCAATTTGTTATACTTTCAAAAGCATACTGCTCCAGAAATATACTGTTGAGAAATATGTCAACAAGTATCAAATATGCTGATATGACAGTATAATAAGCTTTGTAACAAGCCCTTTCATTTGACAACCGGATGCCTAAGAATGTGGCAACTCTCCTTATCACTCTGCTCACTTGTCACTTATCACTGTAAGTCACTCTGCTCTCCTTATCAACTTGTATTCTGAAGGTGTTAGGCGTTGTACTTTAGCATGCCAGAGCATTTGGGCCTGGTACATAGCTGAGTGGCTATATGGTCCAGAATGGAACATTGATCAGGAACCTAGTTTTTCAAAATTCAGTTTTGGTTGCAATCACACATTTTAGAAGTTTGATCAGTAAATGTACGACCTAATATAGAAATGTCCTAATATAGAATGACTCCTCCACAAGGTCATGCACTTATTGATCAGCCACCGCTTCTTCCTCAATAGTTGATTGAAAAAAAAAACGTGATCACCATCACATTTTCAGTTATCGCTTTAAAAAATAATTACACTTGTCTTTTTCACTTTCTGTTGCTACTTGGGTTGCCAACTCGATCCAGTTTCCCCAAACTGAACACGAGGGCCCTTTACCATACCATATGTTTTGATCCCGTTCCCGGTGTGTACCCCGATTTAGAATAGGTACACCGTATCCCTGCGCATCGTAAGAGGCGACTAAGGGTTGGCGTCAGGAAGGGCATCCGGCCATAAAAAAAACATTGCCTCAAACAGGGAACCATGATTGTCATGGGGCCCGCAAGGCTAACCCCCGCTCTAGCGGCGAAAAATGGCCTTAAAACGGTCATTCATTCATTCATTCATTAGGATGAATAAATATATTGATCAATACGGAAAATATCAGAAAACGACTATGAATGATCAAGCAAACTCACCTTTCTATTTCCTTGCTCATTCATTGGAAGAGCTACAATCTCTTGAACTTCTAGACTTCATCATCAGCCATGACGTTTCTTAGGTCAACCACATGGCAAAGTCGACTTCTGAAGCCAGCCACAGACTAGACATTCCCCACGGATCCAGTCTTTCCTTGGAAAATGAGAGCTACTCAGTCTACAGAGCATTTGGCTGTAGCTCAATTGAGTACTGGATTCTGCTACGGGCGTGTGCCCCAGCATCACTACTATCTCTCCTGAATTCTGGAGAATCTAAAGCTCTCAAAATTATTGGAATCTCCCGTGATGAGGCCGAAACACAAGGTCTTTTGCTTTCAAATAACCGGCAGATCGATGGACTCTGTTTTGTGACGCATCTTCTCCAATATTTCTCCCTCTGCTCTCTCAGTCCTCCAACCATCTCCATCTACTCCAGTTTTAAATTAAATTGCTAGTTTCAATGTTTCAACCTCTCCTTACTTCCCAGTTGTCGTGTTCGTTCATTCCCTTGATGTTTATTCCAGTGTCTGATCCACCAATGATACCCGCTCCTGTAAAGAAAAAAAAAATCCCCATAAATATATTTCTCACACATACTTTCACTTATTTCTTCCCTATTTCTTGAGGGAATACTTGTTTTTTTTTCTGCTGTCACAAGCTCTTTAGCAGTTCCTGTCTTTGGAAATTCTGCAAACTCGGCACACATCATTTTATAATTGAAATAAAAGAACAGCTCAGCTTCCACGATGTTAACTTGGAGCTGATTCCTTTCATCAGTCCTCAAGCTCTGCATAACAATTAAAATGCCTTCCAAAAATGCATTGTTGGGTGGTACAGCAGGCACATGTTGAACAATTTCGAACAAGCACCTCAATCATTTGCCAAACAGATTCAAGGCTGACCTTCAGACACAAGGTACGACAGTTTCAACTCGCACCATCCGTCACCAACTCAATGAAAGGGGGTTCTATGGTAGGAGACCCAGGCTGAGAGAGAGATTGTCCCAAAATATATTTGACTGCCCCCCAAATATTCCTACAGGTCGCACAAGATCTGCCTGCAACCCTCTTATGGTTAAACTGCCAAAATCAAGACTCTCTGCTCACCTTCACTCCTTCATTCCTCTTTTCTCCCGCCTCTGGAACAAACTCCCCCACTCCCTTCAATCCCACTCCTCCCTCCAGGTCTTTAAAACGGCTGTTCACCACCATCTCTTATCTTCCCCCATCCAAAACCTTGATCTTTTCTACCCCCGCTAATTTCACCCAAATCCACTTTTTTGAGGTGCCGACTTCTTTCCTGGAAGTCCTTGGTGTCCTTGCGTTTTATACCTATCCTGCCCCCCCCCCCCCAGGCTCTCTCCCTCCTACACATCTCCCGATGTCCCTGCTCTCAAATGTTGTGTTTGTGTGCTTCCTCCCCTTCTCTCCCCATCTTGTCGACCGCTCCCCTTTTTATATACTTTGTTTGCTTGTTTGTTTGATTTGTTTGTTTGATAAATGTTAGCTCTTTCACGAGCCTCGACTCTGTATACAAAAAAAACAAACATTGTAATTTAGTTGGGGGTTTCACAGAATGTGAAGACTTCAACCCACTTATCAGAGGCATTGGCTCGAGTGGAGGGTTTCTCTGTTCTAACTGATTCATTGTCCATTCAGCACCATGGCAGACTGTCAATCTTTTCAAAGCCAGCAGCACATCATCAAATGTACATATTTTGGTGAATAGTTAATCATCTTCCGCTTTAATGTCCAATTTTGTACTCAAAGCACAAAGTTGGTCTAGCTCAAAAACATTGTACATATTAAGTCAGGTACTATTCGTCCTTGTCACACACCCAACCTGTCCACCAAGTTTCGACCAAATCAGTCCATACTAACTTTTTCAGACATACTGTTCACAAACAAACAGGCAGACAAACAAACAAGCAGGAGTGAATACACATCCGTCCACCTTCAGTGGCGGAGGTAGTAATATTCTTGATCAAAGCAGTATTTTGAAGGCAATTTCTCAAACTGTGTGCAATTCCCTCAGACTTGGCGGACGTGCAGTCTTGCATAATCAAACGGAAGTCCAAAGATTGCATTGGAATTTTCAGGAGGAACCAGAAGAAGTAAAGAGGAAAGATGGAGTCATCAGGAAGAACCAGATAGGATTATGGTTTCAGCTGCCACTTCACTACCCTCAAACTCATTCAGGTGCAGCCAAGTGAGCTTTACAGGAAACCTTATACAATACTTCACTTCTCCATCAACAGATAAATAAATAAAGAGAAATAAAGAGTAAAAGAGATAAAATAAAAGCAAAAAAGCAAGAATTAAAATGAATAAAGAAAATGTGAAAAAGTAAAAAAAATGTGAAAGGAACAACAACAAAAAAAGATGTCGGTACTTGATAAGTATGTCTATGATAACGTACAAGCTCCCTTGTATTTATTGAAATAACAAGACTGCAATTGGGAATAATCTTGTTTCCCATTTATATCTGCGTTCCCCACCTAGATTGGGCTACATGTGATGCTAGTTTTGTCATTGTGGTCAACTCTTATTCCTCTCCCTTAATTACAGGAGCATATTCTTATTGAATATACTAGGGCATGCCCGTACTATATATATATCTAAAATTATATCCCCCCCCTCTATTTACATGAAATGGTTTGGTCCATGAAATGTTTTGGTCCATTCGCAACGCCAAAGCGAACGGCGAACGCTTTACATGCAATGGTTTGGTCCATGAAATGTTTTGGTCCATTCGCAACGCCAAAGCGAACGGCGAACGGCTTGCGAGTACAGTGACAATCCCCCCCCCCCCCCCTCTATTTACATGAAATGGTTTTAATTAGTTTTAAAACATAGTTTAACGCCAACATAGCGGCAACATAGTTTGCCAACGTGAAATAAATGAATACGCTCTCAAATGTGCCGTCCGAGGCAGAGTGTGTTCGCCACGTTCGGCACACGCGATAGCTCGCTGCTCTCTGATTGGTTGAATCGTTTTTTGGACATAGCTCGGTAAGTAATTGTCCGATTAATATGAAACCTTGAAAAGGCACATCCTCGGGTCCCCAGCAATATACCTGGCAAGTTTCAAGTATATCGGACCGGTAGTTGTCGAGAAACAGCGGTCGCATACACACACACAGACAGAGATTAGTGGAATTATAGATAGATATATACTGTATATCCAGTCACGTGAAAAAGTAAGTACACCCCATGTAAAGTTTTGACTTTTCAACATATTTAAACATACAGCTATTTGATCTTCATTTCAACAATATTGATAAATAAAGGTGATATAATACAACAAATATCATGAAACATTTACATTTTGTAGTCCATTGTATAATTTAAATAAACATAAATGCAAATTTCGCATGTGGAAAAAGTAAGTACACCCTTGGCTCTAATAGGTGGTATTGCCCCCTTTGGCAGAAACAACCTCAAGTAGTCGTTTCTTATAACTGTCTACCAGTCTCTGACATCGACTGGGAGAAATTTTTCCCCACTCCTCCATGCAGAATTCTTTCAGCTGTGCAATGTTTGAGGGGCTTCTTGCGTGCACAGCTCGTTTCAAATCCCCCCACAACTTCTCGATGGGATTTAGATCCAGGCTTTGACTTGGCCATTCCAGAACCCTCCATTTCTTTCTTTTCAGCCATTCCTTCGTGGATTTACTGGTATGTTTAGGGTCATTGTCATGTTGCAAGGTCCACCCTCGGTTCAGCTTCAACTCTCTGACAGATGGCCTCACATTATCCTCAAGCACCCTCTCGTACAATGAATAATTCATAGTGGATTCTATGATGGTGAGCTGCCCAGGCCCTGATGCAGCAAAGCTGCCCCAAACCATAATATTTCCACCACCATGCCTTACAGTTGGTATCAGGTTCTTGTGGTCAAATGCTGTCTTTGGTTTTCGCCAAAAATGTCTTCTGGTACTGTGGCCAAATAGCTCTACTTTGACTCATCTGTCCAGAGCACATTGTTCCAGAAGTGCTGGTCTTTGCCTAGGTGTTCATTGGCAAACTTTCGTTTTGCCTTGATGTTCTTTCTGGACAGCAAAGGTTTCCTCCTGACACACCTCCCATGTAGATCAAATTTGTGCAGCCTCTTTCTAATGGTAGACTCGTGCACTTTGACATCAACAGTGGCAAGAGCTACCTGTAGGTCCCGTGATGACATTCTAGGGTCCTTAGAGACTTCTTTCAACATCTTGCGGTCTGCTCTCGGGGTGAACTAGCTGGGGCGGCCTGGCCTGAACAAGTTGGCAGTTGTTTGGAATCTTCTCCACTTGTAGATGATCTTCCGGGCATTCGAATGATTGATTTCAAATTGTTTGGAGATCTTTATAAATCCCTTCCCAGACTCGTAGGCATCTATAACCTTGTCTCTGAAGGCCTCAGAGAGCTCTTTTGGTCTAGGCATGGTGACGCCATACACTTCAACAACAAAGAGCAAACCAAACTAAATGTCTGAGGTTTAAATATGACAGGTTCCTCCAAGATCCTCTCTAACGATGTTCTAATCATTTGCACCTGAGCTGGTGCACCTGATTCTAATTTTAGGTATTTGAAGTAGTGATAAATGTAGGGGTGTACTTACTTTTTCCACATGCAAAATTTGCATTTATGTTTATTTAAATTATACAATGGACTACAAAATGTAAATGTTTCATGATATTTGTTATATTTTATCACCTTTATCGATCAATATTGTTGAAATTGTTGTTGAATTGTTGTTGAATTGTTGTTGAATTCAACAATATTGTTGAATTGGAGATCTCGTGAGATCTTGGAGACGGTGGCAGGGATTCTCGAAGCTCCACACGGTCTCCACGTTTTCAAAGTTAAGTCTGTTCACAATTGTATTTTGTCGAAACTGTATTTATCTTTCGGTGTGTGAAGTTATAGTGTGCACCTTGGAAGTTTCTCGGTGTTTATCTTTCATAAATTAATCGTCTGTTTGCCGCGTCGCGAGCAAGGCCTTTGCCGCGTCGCGAGTGATTTGAAATCGAAGTTAAGTAATTGTTCCCATTTGTATTTTCGTTATAACTGTATTTATTTTATGGTGTGTGTACGTATATTGTGTTCCGACGAAGATTTTCGGTGCAAATCTTTCATACCTGTATTGAAAATCGTGTTAATTCGTGTCGTGTCTTGAGGCCTTGTACAGTGTACACTGTACAACCTTGAGGCTTTGTTTTTCTCTCAGCGGTCCATCGTTTGCGATCCAATAACTTTCGTTCTCTGTTTTCCCAGTCTTTTCACCCCATAGCCTACTTCCTTGTGTAAATCTCAACTAAAAAAAAAAACATTTCCTTCTCTGTTCTCATTCGTTTATTCATTCTTATTCGTTCGTTCGTTCTTCGACCACGTGTTTCTCCGCCATTTCCCCAGATAGTTTTCACTGTTATTAACCTTCAATGTTTACACTTTCCTCTCAAGTTATGTATTCCGTCATATATTATAACACCTTTTTCTTCTTCTACTTTAAAAGGCTGCTTTCGACTTGCTCACCAAATCTATTCATCCCAAAAAAAAATTCCATCTCCTATAGTGCCTTTTTTCTACATTCCCTAAACTCTCCTGCACTCCATCCTCCATCCAGCGTCCTTAAACGTATTTTAAACTCGAAGGTCACAAGAAACTCATTTTGCAATAAATGTTCGTTTCCCATTAATCGTACAATTTCTAAAACCAAATCTCACCCCTACCCTCCAAATCTTCCCCATAACCCCTCCCCTCCAAATCTTCCCCATCACCCATCCCTTTCAAATCTTCCCCCTTTCCCCTCCCCTCCTAATCCTCCCCATCACCCATCCCTTTCAAATCTCCCCCCTTGCCCCCTCCCTCATAAACTACCCCCTCACCCCTCCCCTCCAAGACCCCCCCTCGCCCCTCCCCTCCTAGACTCCTCCCTCACCCCTCCCCTCCAAATCTCCCCCATATCCCATCCCTTTCAAATTCCTCCCCTTGTCCATTCCCTCCCAAACTCCCCCCTCGCCCCTCCCCTTCAAATCTCCCCACCCTCATTTCTTCTCAATTTCCCCCCTCTCACTCCCCCTCCTCAAAGCGTCCTCCCCGCTTCTTCCCCCTTCCAACTCTCACCTCCATCTCCCCCAACCTTCTGCCTCGCTCTTCCCCCTCCTCAAATAACACCTCATTGTGCCTCACCCAATCACCATCAAACCTTTTGTCTGCCCCATCCTTCCCTTTCTCCGAGCTATTCTGAAATCTCTGACACACCTTCAACAGCTCTCCCTACCTCTTCCACCTCTTCCACAGCTTACCCTACCCCTCCTCTCCCCTGTTCTGTATCCGATGCTCCCCCTTCCTCTTCATTAACGGTATGGACCTCAAACATCCGGGGCCTTCATTCAAACTTAACTGATCTCTCCATACAGGTTGCTTCTGTCAAACCAGACGTGATCTGCTTAACAGAAACTTTCCTCCTTCATGATGTCGATGATTCCTTAGTATCTCTCCCGGGCTACTCCCTCCTCCGGTATGATAGACCTGAGCCTCGTCCTGGAGGTGGGGTTGCTATCTTTATCAAAAACTCTCTTCCTCACTCGCCCTGCACTGCACTCTCTCCACCTCACCCCCAGGAATACCTCTGGCTATGGCTTCCCCTTCGCTCCCACCTCTTGTTCATATGTGTGTTGTACCGTCCACCAAACAGTGATGACTCCATCTACATCTCGCTGTCTGATAATATGGACCAACTTCTATCGACTCATCCCAACTCTCTCTTCCTCATATGTGGTGATTTCAACTGTCATCATGCCAGTTGGCTGGGTGTGGGTACCTCTCTCACCAGCCATGGCTCCTCAGCAAAGGACTTCTGCGACTCACTGGGACTGACACAATCTGTCAATTTCCCGACCCGGATCTCAGTCAACGGAGCATCTTCACTTCTGGACATGGTAATGACTAACTTCCCTGAAAATGACTGCTGCTCGTCTTCTGCTCCAATCGGATCATCTGATCATGTCCTTGTTAAAGTGGACATCTCTCTGACCATCCTCAGGGAGCCTGCTCAGCGTCGACGAGTCTGGCATTTCACTCAGGCCAACTGGCATGGTCTTCAAGCAGCCATCAATCATCTGGACTGGTCTCCCATCTCTACCACCTCTGACATCAACTCATCCTGGGAATTCTTCCAAAGTAAATTGCTCTCTCTCATGCACAGATTTATCCCATCTCGTCTTCAGTTGTCATACCCTTCCTCCCGTCCATGGTACACGGATTCTTGTGGTGAGGCTGTTGCCCAGAAACAGCTTGCCTTCGTCTCCTGGAAAGCAAATCCAATGGAAGGAAATCTCATTTCCTTTCACAAAGCCCGAAACAAGTGTGTGTCCACCCTCAGGAGAGCCAGGAAACAATATCTCTCCGTTCTCAAGACCGAACTCTCTTATCTGTCTCCCTCTTCCAAATCCTGGTGGCATCTGGTCAAATCCGTTTCTGGTGTTTATTCCCCCTCCATCCCCTCCCTTACCTCAAACGGCTACACAGCTGACTCCGCACGTGAAAAATCTGAATGCCTCAACTCTGTGTTTGCCTCAAAATCTTGTGTCCCAAACCCATCCCTCTCTGTACCCACCATACCCAGTCGTACCCAGCTGCTCCTGGACTCCGTGTCCTTTCTCTCCTGACAAGGTGGAAACGTTTCTGTCAACCCTCGACTCTGATTCTGCAACTGGACCCGACGGCATCAGCCCACGGGTCCTAAAATCCTGCTCTGCCGCTCTATCTCACCCTCTCTCTGTTCTCTTCACCCTCTCTTTTGCTCAAGGTCAACTGCCATCTGCTTGGAAATCAGCCAACATCACCGCTTTGCACAAAAAAGGTGCAAAAACAGATCCTAGCAACTACAGACCAATCAGCCTTCTCCCAATAATAGCAAAGTCATGGAATCCATCATTGCTTCGGATATGAAATCTTTCCTCTTCTCCAATGGCTTGATCTCTGGTCATCAATTTGGTTTCAGACCAGGTCACTCTACTCTGGACATGCTGCTTCTGCTGTCTCAACAATGGATGGAGGTCCTCAATGCCAAACAGGAAATAAGAGCTGTCTCCCTCAACATATCACCTGCCTTCGATACGGTCTGGCACCCCGCTCTGCTCACCAAACTCTCCTCCTTTGGTATCCATGGAAATCTCCACGCATGGCTGGCGGACTTCCTCTCTAGTCATCGTCAACGTGTGGCCCTGAATGGGTTTCTCTCATCTCCTCTTCCTGTTCAGGCTGGAGTTCCCCAAGGCAGTGTTCTAGGCCCTGTGCTTTTTCTGGTCTTCATCAATGATCTCTCTGACTCTCTTGAAAATCCTCTCTATCTCTTTGCTGATGACTCCACTCTCTGCCGCTCCATGCCTCTTCCCTCAGATCGGCAGTCTGCAGCCTCCTCACTCTCTGAAGACTTGGACAAAATCACAGACTGGTCAAACAAGTGGAACATGTCTTTCAATCCTGACAAATCTCACACTCTTACTATGTCTCTCCGAAAAGATCGACTGGACAACCCTCCCATCTACTTTCTCAACAATCCTCTCCAAGAAGTTCTCACATATCACGTGCCTTCGATACGGTCTGGCACCCCGCTCTGCTCACCAAACTCTCCTCCTTTGGTATCCATGGAAATCTCCACGCATGGCTGGCGGACTTCCTCTCTAGTCGTCGTCAACATGTGGCCCTGAATGGGTTTCTCTCATCTCCTCTTCCTGTTCAGGCTGGAGTTCCCCAAGGCAGTGTTCTGGGCCCTGTGCTTTTTCTGGTCTTCATCAATGATCTCTCTGACTCTCTTGAAAATCCTCTCTATCTCTTTGCTGATGACTCCACTCTCTGCCGCTCCATTCCTCTTCCCTCAGATCAGCAGTCTGCAGCCTCCTCACTCTCTGAAGACTTGGACAAAATCACAGAATGGTCAAACAAGTGGAACATGTCTTTCAATCCTGACAAATCTCACACTCTTACTATGTCTCTCCGAAAAGATCGACTGGACAACCCTCCCATCTACTTTCTCAACAATCCTCTCCAATAAGTTCTGTCGCTCAAGCTTTTGGGTCTCACTATCTGCCATGATCTTTCTTGGGAAAACCACATTTCCAAGCTGGCCTCCAAAGCCAGGCGCCGACTGGGCATCCTCCGTCGTGCGAAGTCCTTCCTCGGCACACCTGAGCTCCTCACCACATACACGGCTTTCATCCGCAGCTCAATGGAATACTGTTCTCCCCTATGGGCCGGTGCTCCTGCCTCACACCTCGCTCGGCTTCACGCTGTTGAAACCAAAGCTTTCAGAATTATTGGAATCTCCCGCGATGAAGCTATCTCTGAGGGCCCTTCACTCACTCACCGCAGGCAGGTGGGTGGTCTTTCTGTCTTCTACCGACTCCTCTCCGGCCTTGCACCCCGAGCTCTCTCTGTGCTCTGTCCCCCAAATATTCCTACAGGTCGCACAAGATCTGCCAGCAACCCTCTGATGGTTAAACTGCCGAAATCTCGGCTCTCTGCTCACCTTCACTCTTTCATTCCTCTTTTCTCCCGCCTCTGGAACAAACTCCCTCACTCCCTTCAATCCCACTCCTCCCTCCAGGTCTTTAAAACAGCTGTTCACCACCTTCTCTTATCTTCCCCCATCCAAAACCTTGATCTTTTCTACCCCCGCTAATTCACCCCAGATCCACCTTGTTTGAAATTCCAACTTCTTTCCTGGAAGTCCTGGCAGTGTCCATATGTTTTATACCTCTCCCACACCCCCCCCCTTCCCATGCCCCCCCCCCAAAGCCCTCGCCCTCTCTCAGATCTCTCGATGACTCCATGTCTCTCGGTCCCTGCTCTCAAATGTTGTGTTTGTGTCCTTCCCCCTCTCTCCCCATCTTGTCTACCGCTCCCGATGTTATCTGTTTTATGTGTCGGTTTGTCTTTCTGTGTGATTATTGTTCGCTCTTTCACGAGCCTCGATCTTGTATACAACAAAAAAAAACAAAAATGTTGAAAAAGTCAAAAATTTACATGGGGTGGACTTACTTTTTCACGTGACTGTATATATATATGTATATATATATATATATATATATAATTATATATATATATATATATATCTATATATATCTATATATATATATATATATATATATATATACATATATATATATATATATATATATATATATATATATATATATATATATATATATATATATATATATGTATATATATATATATATATATATATATATATATATATATATATATATATATATATATATATATATATATATACATATACAGACTTAGCATTTAATATGGAATATATATTTTTTCTTGACTTGGGTTTACTTTCTGAACTCAGTATATCAATCTTGGTGAGTTTATTTTACACTTCGGTGATGTCTTTGTTGAAAGAACCATGTCACTGATTGTCTTTCGCAGCAAGAAGTCAATAACAGGATTATATCACAGGTGGCGTGACAAAATGTAAGGACAGGTACATTTGACGATTGGCTTCACAATCGGGTATATAAGGGGTGTTGCGTTATGTATTAGTGGAAAACAACTGCTGCACGTCTACAAAAGTTATTGCCGCTTCCTCTGGAGATGGTCCGTCAACTTGACAATGCTGTTTGTCATGGAGTGGTGGCTTTACGAAATTCTGGCATGAAACATCGTGCTATTGCTCGGCAGTATGGCATCACTCAAGGTCAGGTGTCAAAGATCCTGAAACGAAATGCTCAGAGGGGTGTCCCTACTCCAATACCGAGGCCAGGACATCCACGCAGAACCAAAAGGAGAGATGATCGCCAGCTGCACTGGTTAGTCTGCAATGGCCGTACCAAGTCAGCGAATCGGCTTAGGGCTGAGTGGCATCAACTGACAAATGTGCCTGTATCCAGAAGGCTAGTCAACCAACGACTGGTTCAAGCAGGCTATCGTGCCAGGCATCCCCTGAGAAAGCCACGCCTGACCAGACAACACAGCCAGCGCCGATGGCAGTGGGCCAGAGAGCACCGTCAATGGCTGCCAGGACATTGAAATCACGTGACCTTCAGTGATGAGTCTAGATTTCTGGTCTATCGTCAAGATGGCCGCGTCTGAGTGCGCAGACAAGTGCATGAAGCCCACAACGAAGATTGTATAGTGCCAAGAGTCCAAGCTGGAGGTGGTGGGGTGACCGTTTGGGCTGCTTTTCATGCAGGGGGCAAAACTGACCTGGTTGTTCTGAATTTAAGCCTGAACCAGTTCAAGTACAGGGTCATTCTGGAAGAAACATTGCTTCCATTTGCTTGTGCAGCCTTTCGAGGAAACTTTGTCTTCCAAGATGACAATGCACGGCCTCATCATGCTCGCATGATCCAACACTTTCTTGCTGACCGTGGTGTAGAGCATATGGAGTGGCCTGCCATGTCCCCGGATATGAATCCGATAGAGAACTTGTGGGCAGAATTAACGTGTCAAATCGACAACTTGGACCAGCAGCCTACCTCTGTGCGTGAATTGCAGCAGACTATTGTCACTGCATGGCTGTCCAAACCTTGGCAAATCTCGTGAACAGCATGCCTCGATGTGTACGTGCTCTCCTGAATGCTCGTGGGGGTTACACGAAGTACTGAACTGTAATTTTACTCCCCGTAATCCCACTCATAATTTTGCTTTTGTTTTTGTTGAAATTTTTTTTGGCTAATGTGCAAAATAAAGAGATACTTCTGGAAAACGTACAGAAGTTTAACACAGTACTGTCCATGAATTGAGTTCGATATCAGTTTACATCAATTTCAAGGATCAATTTATTTGCTTCAAAATGTCAAAGGTGGTTTTTGTTTCTTTTAAAGGTCACATTAACAAAATCTAGAATAATTTCAACATAATTCCAATGAACTTGTGGTTCTAAGTCAACTTGAAAAGTAAGTTCACCCCCACAAAAAAAATATTCCATATTAAATGGCAAGTCTGTATATATATATATATATATATATATATATATATATATATATATATATATATATATATATATATATCTTACCCTTCTGTACTTTCTACTTAAAAACAAATAACTGTTACATCTTCCATTTTTACTACTTTATCAAAGTTGATCACAAATTAAAGAAGTAGTATTGTTAAGACGAGGAAGATTGGAAATCGAAAATAAATCCACAGATTAATATTGTCCATAGCAGCCTAAAATATGGTAATGTGTGGTCATCACATGAGGTTACCAAAGTTATTTGAATCATGGGAGGAATCAACAACTGGTGTGAAACAGAGTTATGGCATTATATATCCAGCAAAGAAAAAAGTTTATGTGTAAATGTATTGTTATGAATCTGGGTAGAGGAATATCTAGAGCCAGGTAGATCAGAATAGGTATCATGCTTCGTCTGTCCGGATAGCGAATCTACCTGTAATAAGTTCTGTGTGTTAGGCGGTTTGTCTGGGTAAGTGTATACCTGTGAACATACAAGGATGTTCGTGTGTTAAATAGTTGGAGGGACTAAGATAAGACCCCTGTGTGTTAGACCTGGTGATCAAACCTATGTCCCTTATGGCATTGCACACTCACATAAACACTTAGATAGGTCCTTAGCGCACATTAAATAATTCCCCTCCACCACAATGACTTTGGAAGAAAACAGGCAGGAAGCCAGATCGGGTACCACCGTATGGGGCCGCAGCCAGCCACACCACCAGCTGGCCTAGCGACGAACATCGTGGCAGGCTGGAGCCACGCCTAGGGAATGTGTCATTGGTTGAGGTGGAAGGTGCGAAGATTCGGCCAATCGGTACGGAGGGCGCCAAGCCGCTCCTTAACAGCGGGTTGCTGATTGGAGGACAAGCGCCGGTGGCGGGAGAATGTTCGAGAGACCAAGAAGATACGAGGCTCTGGTTGGGGCAGAGAAAGAATTGACGTCACACGCCAGGTGACAAAAGGACTCGCTTGACGACATTTTGTCTCTCTGCGCTGGACCCTTCGTGCTTGGCTCTGTTCTGCACTGGACTCTTGGAGATCTCTTGGCTCTTCTTCCCTGCATGGTCGTTTGCATCTTTCCTGAATATTCGTGGTGCTCTGGTGCTTTTGGTCCTTCTTGGTGCTCGGTGCTTTTGGTGTTTTTTTTTTTCGTTTTTTTTTTTCTTTTGTACACTGAATCGAGGCTCGTGAAAGAGCTAACATTTACTTCACAAACAAATCAACCAGACAAACAAAATACCCCAAAAGAGGGAGCGGAAGACAAGATGGGGAGAGAAGGGGAAGCACACAAACACAACATCCGAGAGCAGGGATATGTGTGGAAGGGAGAGGGCCCGGGGGGAGGAGGCATGGGAAGGGGGGGGGGGGGAGGGAGAAGTATAAAACACAAGGACACCAAGGACTTCCTGGACAGAAGTTGGTATTTCAAAAAAGTGGAATTGGGGTGAAATTAGCAGGGGTAGAAAAGATCAAGGTTTTGGATGGGGGAAGATAAGAGATGGTGGTGAACAGCTGTTTTAAAGACTTGGAGGGTTGAGTGGGATTGAAGAGAGTGAGGGAGTTTGTTCCAGAGGCGGGAGAAAAGAGGAATGAAGGAGTGAAGGTGAGCAGAGAGTCTTGATTTTGGCAGTTTAACCATAAGAGGGTTGCAGGCAGATCTTGCGCGACCTGTAGGAATATTTGCGGGACAGAGCCCAGAGAGAGCTTGGGGGGGCAAGGCCAGAGAGGAGTCGATAGAAGACGGAAAGACCACCAACCTGCCTGCGGTGAGTGAGTGAGAGGCCCTTGGAGTTAGCTTCATCGCGGGAGATTCCAATGATTCTGAATGCTTTCGTTTCAACAGCGTGAAGGCGAGCTAGTTGTGAGGCAGGAGCACCAGCCCAGAGGGGAGAGCAGTATTCCATTGAGCTGTGGATGAAAGCCTTGTATGTGGTGAGGAGCTCAGGTGTGCCAAGGAAGGACTTCGCACGACGGAGGATGCCCAGTCGGCGACTGGGTTTGGCGGCCAGATTTGAAATGTGGTTTTCCCAGGAAAGATCATGGCAGATAGTGAGACCCAAAAGCTTGAGTGACAGAACTTCTTGGAGAGGATTGTTCAGAAAGTGGATGGGAGGGTTTTCCAGTTGGTCTTTTCGGAGAGACATTGTAAGAGTGTGAGATTTGTCAGGATTGAAAGACATGTTCCACTTGTTTGCCCAGTCTGTGATTTTGTCAAGGTCTGCAGAGAGTGAGGAGGCTGCAGACAGCCGATCTGAGGGATGAAGAATGGAGCGACAGGGAGTAGAGTCGTCAGCAAAGAGATAGAGAGGATTTTCAAGAGAGTCAGAGAGATCATTGATGAAGACCAAGCGAACTGTGAGCGAACGGACCTCGTGTGTGACCGACGAGGAGCTTGGAGCGAGGCATGCCGCTGAGCGGGTCGCTTGGGGCCTGGCGGAGCTTGCGGGCGAGGCGGACTGAGGCTTCTTCACGCCGGCATCGGGGCCGGATGGGGCTGCATTGGACGACGGACGCACCACTGCGGACAGTTAAGGCGCACCACATCTCACACAAATACACGACGAGACATTTATTTTATTCATTATTTATTTGTCTGTATATGAAGTCTGTGTGCGGGATGCCGATCTAGGAACATAAGGTTTTACCATCGCATTTCCTTGTTCTCGGGTTCCGTTCAATAAATCATTATTTTCATACATTTTAACCCGGATTTTCGTTTGAGTTAATTCCCTGCAGGATTGAGAGCTGCCGTCGGATCTACAGGTACGTGCTTGCCACTTCTTCCTCTTCATTCTTCCTCCCGTGCTTTTATAGCCGAATCCGAATTGATCGTCACTTCAAGTAAAGCCCATTCGGTCATCCGCGGTACTACGGTGTTAACCGGAGGGATTCGCGTGACAGTATTAAATCGAGGTTCAGGTTCTTACCTTTAAAAAACAAAGGCATCGTGCACCAAGGTGATAGATAATTGCATGCTTCCCATCTGAAAGTGTGAGATTAAACTAATAAAAGGAAGAAAGAGATGAAGGATGAGAAATTGGAATATAATTTAATAAATAAATGTAAATGTGATCCTTCTGAAAGAAAACAAGATGAAAGTCACCACATATTAAAGACATGGAGGTGGACATGGAGATAAGGTTTCTTTCCTCGTTCGTCAAACATTGAGGTTTGCGTTGACAACCTGATATTACACAGTGAGTGCTGCGCCCATTAAGTGTCCATTTCTTGTACTCCCATGTTGAACTTTCTGTTTATAACATTTCAGGAAGCACTTGGTTATATTGATAAACATTATTGCTAGCTTATTGGAAGTTTTCATAGAATGTAGTTTCACAAGAGTCACAGCTTGAGCATCATAATGCTTCAAACTCAGAGTGAAGGAGACAGAATACAAAATTGTTTCTGCTAATTAGACTGCTAATTTTTAAAGGGGAGATTTGAAACAGCAATGCAACCTAAATTCTTTTATTACTTACCAGCAGAAGTGTCCTTCCTCTGTGATGGAAAAAGTTTAAGTTAATCTATCAATATAAATGATTTCATGAAATTAAAAAAGGTTAATTGTGTTGCTCTCTTGGTTTCGCTCAGAGCCAAAGCTCTCAGCTACTGATACAGCCCACCACGAAATGGTGGTGCAACATTGGGCAGCGGAGGTTGGATTTGTCAAAAAAAAAGTGTGGAATATCCTGCTTATGAAATAAAATTTGGCATCAACATTAGTCGTGCCTGTTCTCCCATTGTTTTGAAAGTGAATGTTGAGCCTTGCTTGCGTGCGCAGCTTTTCAAGTGCAGCACGGGAAGTGGTCGCCGTAAAAAAGAGACAGACAAAAATGCATGGACAGACACCATGGTTAGCAATATGTTGAAAATATAAAAAGTGAAGGGGAGCATTAATTTTATTGTCCCTTACAATGTGATGAATATTATATGTGGCATATATAAATTAATTTGATAATTTTGAATGAACCTGATTTCATTTTTATTTCAATTATTGTTTCCCATCATTCTGTGTGAAATTAAACTACACCATTAAGTCAGCTTTGTTTATAGCTGAATGGGATGCACATAGGGAGGACACAGCACTTATAATATAAAAAAATAACCACCTTTAGAGGCCATTTTTCCCCGCAAGCGGGGGTTGGCCTTTTTCGGGAACCGTGGTTGTTGTTGTTTTTCGGTCCCCTTTTTGAAGCAATGTTTTACGGCCGGATGCCCTTCCTGACGCCAACCCTTTTTGCCGCCTTTAACGACAAACAGGGAATTACCAGTGAACTGGTCCTCAAACACAGCACAATGATAAACACAGTAAGGACACAGCACTTAATGAATAAAATATATATATATATATATTATATATTTTTTATTCATTAAGTCAGCTTTGTCTTCATTGTTCATACAGGGAGAGTTAAAATTTTTGGATTTTTGGATTTTTGATTTCTCCCATGTACTTTTTTCTCCCACGTTTTTTCTTTGGAATTTGATTTCCACAACATTGTATTTTTGGCCAATAATTTAAGATTCCTCAGAAGCATGTTGCAGGACTCCATGAAGTAAGTTAAAAAGCAACACAACGGTTCCAGCTCATCATTAGAATCCACTTTTAGTTTTGTCCACCAATGATGTAATTGAGATATTTTTGGCTTTTCTGAGTGTTATCATAAAGAAAACAAAACAATTTGTGTTGATTATTTTAAAAACTATTTTACTCCTGCAGAGGAAGTAAAATAAATACTTGAAAAATGATGTGACAACACCCCTTCGTTATTTTTACAAAATTATAAATTTGGAATATTTTATATTTTATTTTTTGCATACAATGTCAAGGCTCATGGAAGATCGAGAACACTAAATGTATCAGGACATAGTATAACAAAAGGAACAGCAGAATGGGGGAAAAGGCTAACAGCAGGGTTGAGGGATAAAATAGAGGGAGCCTTGGATAAATAATGGATGAGACCAGGAGGAATGAGGGCAAGGGGAGGATGCATGGGGTGGATAGGATGGATACGAAAGCAAACTCTCAGGAAGGAAAACTGGTAATTTGTAAGGTGGTGGGTTTTGGGGAGGGGGGGGAAGGGTTAACGGGGATAGAAAATATCATGGTTTTCAATGGGGAATTACCTCAAATGGTAGTGAGTGAACAGCTTTCTTGATGACCTGGAGGGAAGAATGAGATTCAATAGAATGTGGAAGTTGGTTCAACAGGTGGGGAAAAAGAGGAATGAATGAGTGGAGGTGAGCAGGATTCTGGATTTTTGAATTTCCACCAGAAGGGGGTTGATGGTGGACCGCATGTCTCCTGCAGAAACATAGGGAGGACACAGCACGGAAAGAGCAGAGAGTGAAAGAACAGAAATGAGGCGGTAGAAGACATAGACCACCGACCTGTCTGCAATAGGAAAGCGATGGGCCCGTAGACTCAGCTTCATCACGGGAGGTTCCAGTGATCTTGAAAGCCTTGGTTTCCACGACGTCAATCTGAGCAACATGTGAGGCAGGGGTGCCAGTCCAGAAGGGAGAGCAGTACTCCATCAAGTTGTGGATCGAGGCCTCGTCGGTGGATAAGAGATCAGGTTTGCCAAGGAAGCTCTTTGCATGATGGAGGATGCCCCAGGGCAGCTGGCTTTGCAGGCCAACTTTGAAATGTGGTTTGCCCATGAAAGATCATGGCTGGTAGTGAGACCAAAGTGTTAAAGCAGCTGAACCTCTTTGAGTGGATTGTTAAGAAAGTGGATAGGGGGGGGTTTCAGACAGTCCTTTCAACGAGAGAAAGAGAGGACTTCTTTTTTATTTGACAGACTTTATCTCTTATGTTTATGCACCAACAGATACAACAACAACAACAGGCATTTTAAGGCCATTTTCCCTGCTAGAGCGGGGGTTAGCCTTGCGGTCCCCATGACAATCTTCTCCATTTTGCCCTATTTTCTACATCTCTCCTTGTTAACCCCCTTGCCCGCATTTCTTCTTCCACCATCTTTAGCCAAGTCTTTCTCGGTCTTCCCCGTCCTCTACTTCCTTCTACATTAATTTCCATCACTCTTCTCAACCAGTCACTTTCATCCTTCCTCAACACATGACCAAACCATCTCAACCTGTTCCTCTTCACAGCATCAATCACAGGCAATATTCCCATCATCTTTCGCAATTCATCATTTGTCTTCATATGCACCAACAGATACCAGCTGTAATCATTTATAGGGCTTTGGCTGGGCCTCTGATTCAGTTTACCCTGTATAATATGCCAGCCATCTAGAAATCGGCCAACTTATAAACACACAATGGCCTCCTCTTTTCAAAACTTATAATTGCATATTTAACATCCAAAAACATACTCTAGGATATGAGTCAGCCATCTTAACTTAACATGACCACCCAATCAATAAATGCAGCACCTCTCTTCAAGAAAGGTTTGGCAGGAATTTCAAATTTGTTCAGAGTTTCTGCAATAACTATCCTGCTCTTCACAAAACCCTCGGTGAGATATTTAACATTCACCGACAACTAATGCTGGCAGACGGGACAGCCAGCTTAATGTCCGTCCAATTGAGGGCACACACATTGATGCATCGCCCTGCACTGGAACACCTGTGTGATCGTTTGTAGCAGGGTCGAGATTCAAACCAGGCTCGACAGCTCGACGATGAGTGCGCGTACCTCTAAGCTATCTGCCAGCCCAGCCACACATACTTGATCAAATGATCATAAAATAAAATAAAACATTTTTTGTCATGTGCATTTTGTCATGTCATTTTGTCATTCTTAATTTTTTTTTGTAATTTAAATTTTTTTGTAATTTTTATTTATTTTCATTTTTTTGGCAATTATTTTTGAAAATTTTTGATAATTTTTTTTGGTAATTTTTTTGTCAATTTTTTTTGACATTTTTTTGGTAATTTATTTCTTTTTTGTAATTTTTTTGGGGCAAAAGATCAAAGGACATGTCCTGAATACATGATTGAAATAAAAATGCTTAACAAAACAAGATACGGATTGCTAAATTGTCACTGTTTTTAGGAAATGAACATTTTTAAGCACAGCAGAAAATGACACTTTAATACTGCTTATATTAAATACTGATTTGTATAGTTGTGAAGTTGAGGTCATGCAAGCGGGAACAAAATTCCGGTGGGCGGCTTATATTTGGTTCGTTTTTCTTTTTTCTAAACACTATGATCAAAATCTGAGTCTTTTTCAAATGCTGAAGGTAAACAAAATATGGTACAGAGTATATGCTCTTCTAAAAGAGCAAACAGCATGTGGATGTGACAGCTGCAAGTTCCATACTGCGCATTCGGGACATTGCATTTCAAACACCTTCACTTTGTTGTATTCCAACCAATTCCATGTTAGGAAAACGTAATTTTCTTTTACAAATAAATATAACAATAATTTCGACAAAATTCCTTGTAGTAACAAAATAATATCCTAACAAACACACACACATACAAACATGATGGAGACGTAAAAGGGTTTTTCACACAAAGAGCACACTGCAAAGTTGAATGACAGGCGATGGGAAATGAGGTATGTGTGGGAGAATGTGAAAAAGAACTGGAATAGACTGTGGTGACAAAACGCTTGGCTTCAACTCGCAAAGTTACAACAGAACAAAGTTTTCACATCTCTGCCCCCCCGCGGCCCCCCGGCTGCTGCTTGGCATGGGCTGCCAAAGGAATAACTTTGAACAGCATTCTTTCACCGGAGCCTCATTTTCTGAGAAAGTCAATGATGGTTTGTGTGCCAAAGTTTGCCAAATGGTGACAAATTTAATGCCTTTGAATGTGGTCGTTTGTTTTTTGAAATGCTGCATTTCTTTAAATGAAAAGTGCTCTTAAAATAAAAAGAGTTTAAACTATCAAATATACATTGTCGTAAAAAAAAAGCATCATAAGCGTATACATAATATTGCCTCCTATGATATTCCTCGCATGATACAGTTGAACCGATTATAAATAATGCACCCTTGTACACCTAGGCTAATTAACATAGGTGTACATACACACAAGTCGACATGATTCTCGTTTTACACAAGAAACGTGCATTTTTACCTGCGGTATGTCGCAGGGCTACAAGAAATTATTTGCATTGCTGTTGTTTGGGTTCTTGTTGAGGGTCGATTTTTAACATGTGCACCCATTGGTCTGACAATTGCCGTACCACACCCACATCCGTCGTTTGACTCCACCCACCATATCACCTAGAGTCCTAGACAAAATTATATGGCCGCCATCTTTGTTTTCTCGTGGGCCTAACACATCGGTCCTGGAGGCCTCTGTGGATTATACACTGCCCGGGCTTGTTGCGTCAGATTTCCATTAGCTTTGTTTGGGTCGAGCGTTATTCACATTGAGGGACCCAGAAAAATCTAATCACATGTCAAATAATAGTAAGGTTTAATCAAGCCTGTCAGAATGCACGGTACATCAGAATGCATGGTAATCAAGCGTTACATTATGTTACGTTATCGAACATTATCTTACGTCATCGAGCATTATGTTATGCAAATTAATAAAAAAGACATATAATGTTACATAATTTTTGAACGGCCATACATTGGGTTAAGCAATCCATGACTGTGTGATGAATCAACTCGTTATGACATGACCGTGGTAGAGGTGACATGGATTAAATGTGTTGAGTTATTTTTTTATAGCGCATTACATATGTGTTTCCCAAAAGTGTTTTAAAAAGGAATTTCTTCCTCCCCATGGATTCCAACTAATGTGTTTTGTCTGCGCTCTATCCTTTGAAAAGATTAATGAATTTGCAAAGAAGCCATTTTTAAAATCTTTGGTATGACTTGGTTGGGGTTTCAACCACTGATCTCCTTGATTCAGAGAAGGTACTCTAACCAATACACCACCAAGTCTGGATACTCCAAATCTGCATTGCAGGAAATCAGCTGTAAAAGTAAGGATTCATCCGGATTTTTTTATTCAGCTCGTTCAATCCTCGTGAGCACTCACTGTTAATAATAATAATAATAATGCATTTATTTTATATAGCGCTTTTCAGGAAGCCCAAAGACGCTTTGACAGAGTGCAAAACATAATGCATAGCAAAACATAAAAACAATTGCAAAAAAGAAGAATCAATAGGGAAATATTGAAAGCACAAAGGAGGGAGAAGGAGAGGAGATAGTCAGGGGTTAGATGCTGTGGGTTAAATGTTGAATGCAGTGTTGAACAGGTGGGTCTTGAGTGATGTTTTGAATGTGGTGAGTGAGGAGGAGTCTCTGATGGTGTGAGGTAGTGAGTTCCAGAGGGTGGGAGCAGCGATGGAGAAGGCCCTGTCCCCCCAGGATCTAAATTTGGTCCGGATGGGGGGGGGGGGGGGTCAGGAGGTTGGTACCAGCAGAGCGGAGCTTGCGGGTGGGAGTGTGTCTGGAGAGGAGGTCAGCCAGGTAGGATGGGGCCAGGTTATGGAGGGCTTTGTAGGTCAAGAGGAGGATTTTGTACTGGATTCTCTGGGAGATGGGGAGCCAGTGAAGCTTGTAAAGGACGGGGGTGATGTGGTCACGGGTCCGGGAATGGGTGAGTAGACGGGCAGCGGAGTTCTGAATGTATTGGAGTTTATTGGTGATTGTTGAGGGTGAACCATAAAGGAGGCTATTGCAGTAGTCCAGACGGGAAGTGATGAAGGCGTGGATGAGTCTATCTATAGTCACTGTTGATATAACGAGTCTGACTATTATTGTGCTATAGGTAGGTGCGCTCCAAGTTGGTCATACTTAAGCAACTATGTATGTGCTGGTTAGTCAATGAGATCAGCAGACTGTGTACCAGGTATAAAAAATAGACGAAGACTAATTCAGATGCTGTTCTCCATTACTTGAAGGTAGACAGCAAGTACAGTACATGTAATTATGGTAGTGCATATCTGCCTTCAGTGTATTTTTTTTTCCATAAAGAAATTAGTTCATTTATCATCAAAGATGGTTCTAAAACGTTTTTATTGTTGATTGACTTATTTTCTTTCATTAACTTCATGTGTTTATGTTCATGCCATGGAAATATTTCTAGGGGGATGTTGATAAATAGTTTTATTCTTTTCAGTATATACACTACTGGTCAAAAGTTTTAGAACACCTCCATTTTTCCAGTTTTTATTGAAACTTAAGCAATTCAAGTTCAGTGAATAACCTGAAATGGTACAAAGGTAAGCAGTAAACTGCTCGAGGTTAAAAAAAAAGTTTAGGTTAGCAACAACGGGAAAATAATGTAATTGCACAGTTATATTGTAAAAAAAAGGCCTTCTTCAGGGAACAAGTAATGGGTTAATAAATTACAGCTGTTCTGCAGCAATGTAAGTAAATTAAGCCTTGAAAGTAGATGCAAACAATTCCGACAGGTGTCCCAACCTCTGCTGATTACTTGATTACAAACCCCTTGTCTGTATAAAAGCAGTATTTGAACAGACTGTTATTACACCCTCTGAAGCATTATTTGGACAATATTGCACTGCAGGAAGTAGTGTATTGGAAAATGGAGGAAACTCTGACAGGAAGAGGTCTGGCAGACCCAAAGCCACAACAGAATCAGAAGACAACTTTCTGAGAGTCAACAGCTTGCGTGATAGGTGGCTCACAGGACAACAGCTTCAAGCACAGCTTAACACTGGTCGAAGTAAGCAAGTCTCAGTTTCAACTGTGAAGAGAAGACTTCGAGCTGCAGGTTTGACAGGTCGAGTGGCAGTAAGAAAGCCATTGCTAAGATGGCAAAATAAGAAAAAGAGGCTTGCCTGGGCCATGAAGCTCCACCAGTGGACTACTGAAGACTGGAAGAAGGTCTTATGGACCGATGAATCAAAATTTGAAATCTTTGGTTCATCACGCAGGGTTTTTGTACGCCGTCGAGTAGGCAAAAGGATGGTCCCTCAGTGTGTGACACCAACTATCAATCATGGAGGATGAAGCGTGATGGTCTGGGGCTCTTTTGCTGGATCCAGAGTCGGAGACTTGCACAGAGTGACTGGCACCCTGAACCAAAAGGGCTACCACAGCATTTTGCAGCACCATGCAATAGCCTCTGAAAGTTTGATGAAGATCTGTTCAGCCATCTCTGCATAAAATGCGGACACACACAGACAACTCGCGTTTATATATATATATGAATCGGGATTTCAATTTAATTCAAAAATTGATCTAGATGTCTATTCTCTTTCAAACATTCAAACCGACAGAGGTAGTTATTTATCACAGCATCTGTAGAATTTTCACCCTTTTACTCAACTCCGTTTCGCTGTTATTTGGTGGAGCAAAAAGTCAACTGAGATATATATATATATATATATATATATATATATATATATATATATATATATATATATATATATATATATATATATATATATATATATATATATATATATATATATATACAGTGGAACCTTGACTTACGAGTGCCCCAACTTACGAGTTTTTCGAGATACGAGCCGTCGCTCGGGTGGTTTATTGCTTTGAGATGCGAGCCGAGATCCGAGTTACGAGCTTTCGCCACCCGGTCACGTGGTTATCTTGCCGTGCAAGTACAGTACGTATCTCTGTCGTATAGCGCTGCATTTTTGTTTTCGCATTTTGGTTATTTCGAGTTTACGCCGCCAGGTGGGTTCTGGTCACGTGGTTATCTTGCCGTGCAAGTACAGTACGTATCTCTGTCGTATAGCGCTGCATTTTTGTTTTCGCATTTTGGTTATTTCGAGTTTACGCCGCCAGGTGGGTTCTGGTCACGTGGTTATCTTGCCGTGCAAGTACAGTACGTATCTCTGTCGTATAGCGCTGCATTTTTGTTTTCGCATTTTGGTTATTTCGAGTTTACGCCGCCAGGTGGGTTCTGGTCACGTGGTTATCTTGCCGTGCAAGTACAGTACGTATCTCTGTCGTATAGCGCTGCATTTTTGTTTTCGCATTTTGGTTATTTCGGAAAATTTTCTTAGTTTTAACCATGGGGCCTAAGAAAGGGAGTGGCAAGTGCAGTGCTGAGAAGAAGAAGAGGATGATGTGCTTGGATATAAAACACGCAATCGTCGAAAAACATGAGCGAGGTGTCGAGGAGGACGTATATAACGGCAGAGGAGAAGAGCATGCCAGGCCACAACTTGTGGATATAAAACACGCAATCGTCGTGTTTTATATAAAACTTGTGCTTGGATATAAAACACGCAATCGTCGAAAAACATGAGCGAGGTGCCGAGGAGGACGTATATAACGGCAGAGGAGAAGAGCATGCCAGGCCACAACTTGTTCAGAGTGCCGGCGATAGCTCGCCTTCTCTTTGTGGAAAACACGGTGAGATCCTTAACATCCAACAACTAATGGGACGCAAACGGGGCGCTCAGTTTAGCGGTACACACATTGATGAATCACCCTGCCTGTGATTCACCCATGACAGGTTATAGCTGGGTCGGGATTCAAACCCAGGCTGGACAGTTTAGACTTTAGAGTCAAGTGTGCGTACCTCCAGTCCAGGCCATCCTGCCAACTTGTATGCTGCATACAGGTGAAATATAAAGCGCGAGATATTTTTATATATACTGTATATTTTAAAAAAAATTGGTGTGGTTTTTGGCGGGCTGGAACGGATTAATAGCATTTCAATGCATTTCAATGGGGAAATTTGATTTGAGATACGAGCAATTTGAGTTACGAGCTCGGTCACAGAACGAATTAAACTCGTAAGTCAAGGTTCCACTGTATATATATATATATATATATATACGAATACATGCCATATAAAACATAATGTGAGTTTGTGTGTTTGTACAGATATCTGCCCCCCTTTATAAGGATAGGTTTTAAAGGTCAATCATTTAACACGATTGTGTATGCGGTGACTCCGCGTCACCCCAGATCCATATGGTCTAATTATGCAGATAAAACAAACTCAAAAAAATTTTTTCCATAAAAGAGTAAATAAGTCTCTTCTATTGGAATTGTAGACGGTGGCTTACAAACCAAGCATCATGGAACCACTGAACCACCTATAGAGGCCATTTTTCCCCGCAAAGCAGGGGTTGACCTTTTTCAGGCACCGTGGTCCCCTTTTTGAAGCAATCTTTTACGACCGGATGCCTTTCCTGCCGCCAACCCTGCCATGATCTGCCATGATCTATCCAGGGAAAACCACATTTCAAAGCTGGCCTCCAAAGCCAGTCACCGACTGGGCATCCTCCGTTGTGCGAAGTCCTTCCTTGGCACACCTGAGCTCCTCACCACATAGAAGGCTTTCATCCGCAGCTCAATGGAAAACTGCTCTCCCCTCTGGGCCGGTGCTCCTGCCTCACACCGAGCTCGTCTTCACGCTGTTGAAACCAAAGCTTTCAGAATCATTGGAATCTCCCGTGATGAAGCTAACTCCGAGGGCCTTTCACTCACTCACCGCAAGCAGGTTGGTGGTCTTGCTGTCTTCTACCGACTCCTCTCCGGCCTTGCTCCCCCAGCTCTGTCTGTGCTCTGTCTCCCAAATATTCCTACAGGTCGCACAAGATCTGCCTGCAACCCTCTTATGGTTAAACTGCCAAAATCAAGACTCTTTGCTCACCCTCACTCCTTCATTCGTCTTTTATCCCACCTCGGGAACAAACTCCCTCACTCTCTTCAATCCCACTCCTCCCTCCAGGTCTTTAAAACAGCTGTTCACCACCATCTCATGTCTTCCCCCATCCAAAACCTTGATCTCTTCTACCCCCGTTGATTCACCCCAGATCCACTTTTTTGAAACACCAACTTCTTTCTTTCCTGGGAGTTCTGGCAGTGTCCATGTGTTTTATACCTATTGGTCCCACCACTGACTTTACGGGTACATACATACACACACACACACACACACATTATATATATATGTGTGTATATATATATATATATATATATATATATATATATATATATATATACTAGCAGAAGTACCCGGCATTGCCGGGCGGGGGAGGAGGAGGGGAGGTGGAAAGAGGAGGGGAGGGGAACGGGGGGGGAGGGGGAGGGGGAGGGAGGAGGGGGGAGGGGGAAGGGGTGGGAGAAGGAGGGGAGGGGGAAGAGGAGGGGAGGGGAACAAGGGGGAGGGGGAAGGCGGGGAGGGGGGAGGGGAAGGGGGAGGGGAGGGTGTGGGGGTGCCCGGGGGAAGAAGGGCCCCTCCCCCCTCCCCCCTTCCCCCTCCTCCCCCTCCCCCCCATTCCCCTCCCCTCCTCTTCCCCCTCCCCTCCTCCTCCCCCTTAACACCAGGGGGGTTGACTCAGCCTGTCATCCTACCGAGGTCGGCAAATTGAGTACCAGTTCACTGGTAATTCCCTGTGTGCCGCAAGAGGCGCCTAACAGGGTTGGCGGCACGAACCCGGAAGTCGGAACTCATTGTCGTCAAATAAATGCAGCATGTATGTTTCACTCTCTGTCACATGCCGTTGGTCCCATGTCAATCGGATGAAGTTGAAAAATTAACATTACGAAGTTTCTCTGGGACGTACTGATTCCGAATAATGAAGTTGAAAAATTAACGTTCCGAAATACGCTAATTACGCTAACAGAAGCTCTGACGCTGCGAAGTGCTAGAGGGAGCGCTGCGCTCCCTCCCTTCGAATCCCTCCCTCTTCTGCTAGCGTTTCTGCGCTAATACGCTAATTTTAAAACCCGAAGTTTTTTTTAATTTAAGGTGTGCTGTAGTTGCTCTGAGACGTACTGATTCCGAATATGCCTTTGGTTTTTCTCTGCGATGAGTAGTTCTCGAGTTATAAGACGACAAACAAACAAACATACTTTACTGCTTTATATATATATATATAACTGTGATAAATAGTAGAAACTCCACAGTACGAGCAGGGCGTCTCATTTGCATTAAATAAATAATCGGGAGATTAAATCAGACGCAGACGTAGCTTCAGGACGTCGATCTTTAATTTGACAAGCTTTCAACCAACAAAGGTCTTCTTCCTAGTCGTTCCCAAGTTGATCTCCCGATCCCAAGTCGTTCCCAAGGGGGGACTCGGTCTGTAGAATATTTTAATGGTAATTATGACGTCACAGGTCACGTGGTTCGGCCGCCATATTGTTTTTCGTGAAAACACGAAAACCCCTTTTTCTCTGCAACGGCTGATCAGATCGAGGCCAAACTTTGCAGGCAGAATCGCATACCCATGGCGGACAAAAAAGTCAAACAGCATGACGTCATGTGTCACATGGTTTCAGAGTTATAACGTTTTTTAGCATGAACCTTTAAAACCGAGCCCCTCCCTCATTTTTGATCCAATCGAGGGGAAACTTCACAGATCTGTTCAGCATGTCGGTCTACTAAAATGTCCTTTTGGAATTTGCGATAGGGCACGTGGTTTGGCAGATATCGTTAATTAAACGAAAATATTTTTTAAAAATGGATATCTCTTGAATCGCTAGTACCTCAGACCGTGAGTTGGTAATTATATAATTCACACAGTGCAATACGTGCAGGCTGCTCCACTGAGCGACCTTGCAGGCTTATCAACGAGGCGAGGCGTGACACACATGTGTCTCAGCATACCTCAGATCAAGTTTGAAAACCAGCATCAACCATGCATAAATTTGCATATTCGATCTTTTTGACAAAGTTATGGCACTTTGAACTTTGGTAGGGGACATGTATTGCAGCGAAATACTCAGAATGCTTGTTGTCTTATGTACTATATTCATTTGTTCATTGTCTTTTAACGTGTTTTATAATTAATTTAAAGGAGACTAATTTCTTAACCTTTTCCACATGTATGAAATTTGCACAAAATCCATGGTGAGCCTTAGGGCATCTGGACATTATTTGCCTCGAGTACTTGTCCTTGCCATTTTGTGAGCCTGTGTGTGCATTCATACAGGAAATTGAAAGATGCCGTTTACTTGTTGTGGGTGAATGAACACATCACAGGACTGTGCCACTGCCGTGATGAACTCATAACTTGCTTTCTTTTTTCTTTGGGTTTTGCTAATTTTAGAAGGTGCAACTGACTCGCTATTTCCTTTTCTCAAATCAGTAATCCTATGAATCATTGAAGTGACTGGTCATGTGATCAGCTTGTAGCAGTGGATGGAGAATTGACAAATGTTTATTTTTCTTGAATCTGCTTTACTTTCATCAAGTATATTATATCGAACGATGATGTAATATTCATAGAGATAAGGAGGTATACATTCATTATGTAGCAGACATCTTGGCCCTATTCTGGCCATCATCCTGCCCTCTGGGTAACTCAAAGAGAGATAAAAAACAAAAAACATAGGGGCAATACCCCTGGTGTTCATCTGGTAGAATAAACAGTATACTGCACTGACTAAAGGTATTTTAAACCAATTTCCATGGTTGCTAGAAGACAGGGCAGCATCTAGAATCAGACTAACATAATTATAAGACTTTAAACAAACAAACAAACAAAATACCTATTTTGGGCCTCGCCACCCTCGCCCCCCCCCCCCCCCCCCCACCCCGTATACCTCCTCAGACCCAATTTTCTAATGCCTTGAACAAACATTGGTACATCATGGGTGATGAAGGTGGTGGTGAAGTTTCATCGAAATTGTGTGTGTAGTTTCTGAGAAGAAAGCAAATACCTATTTTGGAGGGCAACCTCCCGACCCCCCACCCCTGACCCCGTAAACCCCCCAAAGGGCAGCTTTTTTTTAATGCCTTGAACAAACTTTGGTACGTCACGGGTGATGGAGGTGCTGGTGAAGTTTCATCGAAATTGTGTGTGTAGTTTCAGAGAAAAAAGCAAATACCAATTTTGGGGGGCAACCTCCCCCCCCCCCCCCCCCATAAACCCACAAAGGGCAGATTTCTTTTAATTCCGTAAACAAACTTTGGTACATCACGCGTGGAAGGTTGTGGTGAAGTTTCATCGAAATTGTGTGGGTAGTTTCAGAGAAGAAAGCAAATATCTATTTTGCGGGATCAAACCTGGACCCACGTTGACCCCCGTAGACCCCCCAGACTTCGATTTTCTTAGTGCCGTGAACAAACTTCGGTACATCATGGGGGGTGAAGGTGGTGGTCAAGTTTCATCGAAATAGTTTGTGTAGTTTCAGAGGAAAAAGCAAATTCCTATTTTGGGGGTCAAACCTGGACCCACTTTGACTGCAAATTCCTATTTTGGGGTCAAACCTGGACCCACTTTGACCCCCAGTAAACCCCCTTAGACACCGATGTTTTTAATGCCGTGAACAAACTTTAGTCACAACACAACAAATATCATTTGTGCCAAATTTGGTCGCAATCACATCAGCGGTTTCGGAGAAATTTCAAGTGTTTACGGACGGACGGACGGACGGACAACGCGCCATTGCATAAGCTCACCTGCACTTCGTTCCAGGTGAGCTAATCAGTAAGTCACAATCAAACACCTAAACTAGTGAGGAGGTGGTTTGAGAAGTTGAATCAGGGATGGTATGAAGTGATATGCATGAAATATGCACAGTTTTTGCTATGTCTGAAATGTGCAAGCTAATTTACAAGAATTGTAAATGTTAAGATTCCTTATGTTAACTCTAAGAATTAAATTAATACATAAATATCATAAATTAATTCATTAAGTTAATGGGCTAGGGCTTAAAATAAATATTAAATGGAATTATTTAAATGTGTGGAGTGAGGCAAAATTTTATTAAAATCAAAATGTATAAATTGTTGAAAATATTCTTTCTTTGTTGAAAACAAAATTGTTGAAAAAAATTGTTAAATTAAAATTAAAAAAAAGTGAAAATACAGCAAGTAAAATGTTAATTGATTAGGATTATCCTCCTCATCATCATCATCTTCCTCCATATGGTGTCCTGTATATATAGGGTCTGGTCATCTGTTATTCAAAACAAGTCTGTCCATGATTGGTCCATCAAAGTTGCAGGATTCACATGAGCCATGTTGTTTCCTAAAGCTTAACTTCCACCTATGTGGATATACGCGGATGAATGAGGATTGCCTTTCGGTTCTCTGTGTTGATTGAAAATTTGATGGAAGGACTGGAAAGCTAATACAAACAATATCTGAGTGAGGTAAGATTGATGCATATCCATGTAGAGCGCATGTTTCTCATTATTTTATTTTATTTCATATAGATTTTCTGATACAATTTGGATAACGGAAATGTTTCTAATTTTTCACTCTGGACAGGCTCATCTTGGTCATGCTGATAAACTGAAGATATTGAAACCCAATGCCATTCCTCCCATCTTTGCCTTTAAGCTTCCTCATACATTACGAAAATCAACATGAAAGAGACCATTTGTTTGTTCAAGTTATTTCCTGAGTTAGAAAATATGAGCTGAACATTGTTACTCCACAAGATCTATGTTTACAGATTGAGTATAACTTCCCGATTCAATCAGTCGTAAATGCTGACGGTGTTTTCTGTCAGGTCGGGACCTCCATCCATTGTTGAGAAAGCAGAAGCAGCATGTCCAGAGTAGAGTGACCAGGTCTGAAACCAAATTGATGATCAGAGATCAAGCCATTGGAGAAGAGGAAAGATTTCATATCCGAAGCAATGATGGATTCCATGACTTTGCTGATAATTGGGAGAAGGCTGATTGGTCTGTAGTTGCTAGGATCGGTTTTTGCACATTTTTTGTGCAAAGCGGTGATGTTGGCTGATTTCCAAGCAGATGGCAGATGACCTTGAGCAAAAGAGAGGGTGAAGAGAACAGAGAGAGGGAGTGAAAGAGCGGAAGAACAGGATTTTAGGACCCGTGGGCTGATGCCGTCAGGTCCAGTTGCAGAATCAGAGTCCAGGGTTGACAGAAACTTTTCCACCTTGTCAGGAGGAAAGGACACAGAGTCCAGGAGCAGCTGGGTACGACTGGGTATGGTGGGTACAGAGAGGGATGGGTTTCGGACACAAGATTTTAAGGCAAACACAGAGTTGAGGCATTCAGCTTTTTCACGTGCGGAGTCAGCCGTGTAGCCGTTTGAGGTGAGGGAGGGGATGGAGGGGGAACAAACACAAGAAACAGATTTGACCAGACGCCACCAGGATTTGGAAGAGGGAGACAGATAAGAGAGTTCAGTCTTGAGAACGGAGAGATATTGTTTCCTGGCTCTCCTGAGGGTGGACACACACTTGTTTCGGGCTTTGTGAAAGGAAATGAAATTTCCTTCCATTGGATTTGCTTTCCAGGAGACGAAAGCAAGTTGTTTCTGGGCAACAGTCTCACCACAAGATTCCGTGAACCATGGACGGGAGGAAGGGTATGACAACTGAAGACGAGATGGGATAAATCTGTGCATGAGAGAGAGCAATTTACATTGGAAGAATTCCCAGGATGAGTTGATGTCAGAGGTGGTAGAGATGGGAGACCAGTCCAGATGATTGATGGCTGCTTGAAGACGGTGCCAGTTGGCCTGAGTGAAATGCCAGACTCGTCGACGCTGAGGAGGCTCTCTGGGGATGGTCAGAGAGATGTCCACTTTATCAAGCACATGATCAGATGAGCCGATTGGAGCAGAAGAAGTGCAGCAGACATTTTCAGGGAAGTTAGTCATTACCATGTCCAGAAGAGAAGATGCTCCGTTGACTAGATCCGGGTTGGGAAATTGACAGATTGTGTCAGTCCCAGTGAGTCGCAGAAGTCCTTTCCTGAGGAGCCATGGCTGATGAGAGAGGTACCCACACCCAGCCAACTGGCATGGTGACAATTGAAATTACCACAGATGAGGAGGAGAGAGTTGGGATGGGTTGATAGAAGTTGGTCCATATTATCAGACAGCGAGATGTAGATGGAGTCATCACTGTTTGGTGGACGGTACAACACACATATGAACAAAAGGTGGGAGCGAAGGGGAAGCTGTAGCCAAAGGTATTCCTGGGGGTGAGGTGGAGAGAGGGCAATACAGGGCGAGTGAGGAAGAGAGTTTTTTTTATAAAGATAGCAACCTCACCTCCAGGACGAGGCTCAGGTCTATCATACCGGAGGAGGGAGTAACCTGGGAGAGATACCAAGGAATCAGAGACATCATGAAGGAGGAAAGTTTCTGTTAAGCAGATCACGTCTGGTTTGTCAGAAGCAACCTGTATGGAGAGATCAGTGAAGTTTATGGAGTCAAGGATTCGTCTTATCTGTCCCTGGATGTAGCGTCGGGTCGACCAGGCACCGTCCGACGCGGCTCTGGTCAGCGCGAACGACTCGGTCCTGTCTGCTGGCTTTCCACCGGCCCCCCGTTCACCAGGCGTCTCGCGCCAAGCGCGCGAGCGTGCAATGGTCTCCCGGCTGCTGCAGCTCGTACGCTCGCGGTTCGCATGTGAACACCGGGGAAGATAATCGTCGGCGCTCCAACGTCTTTCCACCGTCTTTCGAAGCGAAACTCCAACCGGGAACAAAAAGCAAGGGCAGAAGGGAGGTCAAAGCGGGAAGGCAGCCAACAAGAGAAATGGGAGAGAGAAAATGCCGGCGAGTGAGCGGTTTTACTGGCCGTGATGTGACGTCAGCGCTCTCTCCACCAATCAGCGACCCGCTTCGAGGTAGCTCGTTTGCGCCCTCTGCAATTATTGGCCAAATGTTCGTGCCTTTGGTGATCGTCATCGGTCGCACGTCATTGTCGGTGGCCAGTGTCGGACGTCCTTCATCCTCCCTACTCCCCAATCGGTGCTCTGGCTGTTGCTCGCCTCTCCCTCCTCCTGTCAATCACAAGTTCTCCTGGGCGTGGCTCTTGGCCCGCCCGCGTGATGTTTGCTTGCCATGGTGTACTACTGCGCGGCCGCTTCTTGTCTGCTTTTCCGGTCAGTTTTATCGTCTTGTGGCAGAGGGGAATTAAT
The DNA here is from genome assembly GCF_964187855.1 of Myxine glutinosa. NCBI lineage: Eukaryota > Metazoa > Chordata > Myxini > Myxiniformes > Myxinidae > Myxine > Myxine glutinosa. The sequence continues at coordinate 36,467,127 of NC_136264.1, read as the reverse complement.
TAATGTGTGCCTCTAAGGGCCTAGATAAGTTTATATAGTGCGGTGCCAAAAGGGACAACGGGATAGTGACAGGGGGTGGGGGAGGAGGGGGATGACATCCAAGGGAATGTTACCCAAAATCCCTGAACTAATTAGCATGTCCCACTCCCTCGTAACAGGGACAAATATCCAACTTATCCGACATCCGAGCTACAGGTCCCTGACTTACTGTACATCGAGATGGTTCTTCTATCACGATCATCGGAGCACCTACCTATGCAGATCTACCTGGATCTAGATATTCCCCCCTACCCCAAATTCATCATAATACTATACAAGAGCCGTTTAAATGTCTGTGTGTGTGTGTGTGTGTGTGTGTGTGTGTGTGTGTGTGTGTGTGTGTGTGTGTGTGTGTGTGTGTGTGTGTGTGTGTGTGTGTCTGTGTGTCACCATTTTTCTCCGAAATGGCTGAACGGATGCTCGTCAAACTTTCAGAAGTTCATCAGTGAGTTCCGGGGAGTGTTTCAGGCAACAACAACAACAAAAAAAATAGAAAAAGAAAGTTCATTTTTTTTGCATTTTTTAAAATCGCTCTATGGTGCCTGAGCTTTTGTAGCAACATGAAAGGTAATACTAAATTATCCCTGATTAGTTTGTGCATGTGTGTGTGTGTGTGTGTGTGTGTGTGTGTGTGTGTGCGTGTGTGTGTGTGTGTGTACTATCATATTAAATATAATTTTTTTAATCTGGTGTAGGTAGGGGAGTGTTTTTGGCAAAAAACAACAAAATTGGGGGATTTTTAAAATCACTTTATAGTGCCTGAGCCTTTGTAGCGATATGAAAGGTAATATTAAAATATCCCTGATTAGTGTGTGTGTGTGTGTGTGTGTGTGTGTGTGTGTGTGTGTGTGTGTGTGTGTGTGTGTGTGTGTGTGTGTGTGTGTGTGTGTGTGTGTGTGTGTGTGTGTGTGTGTGTAATATCATACTAAATATAAATTTTCCTTAATGGTGTAGGTAGGGGATGTTTTAGGCACCTACAAAAAATAGAAAAAAAACAAAATTGATTTCTTCAAAATGCCAACAGGATTATAACATCATCGGGCAAGGCCGGGTTCTCCTGCTAGTAAAATATTAAATGGAATGGCCCTTTAGACCTCGTCCCCACAAGCGGGTTAATGTCGGTCCACATACAGCCAGCTGCAACCTCTCCATATAAATGAGTTTTGCTCCACTAACTTGTTCAGAACGAGAAATACCTGCAGGGGAAACCTTGTGGACATAGATCGTGCACCACATGATATCAATTCCGACTTCAGTGCTTCCACATCATACCCGAAAATAATCATGAGCACCATGTACATTCAGTTGTCAGTACGTGCCAGTATTGCATCCATCGTGTTGTCGGGTAAATAATCAACAACATTTGGAACAGCAGACCTCAACATTGCCCATTATTTACACACCCTCGGGTAAAACTTAATGATGCATCACACTTATGCCTGCGGAAACCCCTCCCACCATGAGATCGATGAGATATGGAAATTGCACTATGAGATCCCATTGAATGCTGCAAAGTGATGATATTATCAAGACTTACTGCGAGAACATTCTTTAAGCACTGAAACTGGCGTGAACCTCGCAAACCTCCTAATGGAGACAACGAAATAATGTCTCTCTCCGCAGTCTTATATTACTGCTCCTCTTATTACTTTTGACAATAATCATTTATATTTGTTGCGAATGCTGTTACCTACATAGCCAACCGTTACATATTGACCATGGTGAGACACCCTGACTGCAGTATGCGGCCAATTAGCCAGATTCAGTCCAGCATCGGTGGCCACTTGGGTAGGCCACAACTTGGGTAGGTCACATTATGGGAAGTTGGGGACTCAGGGTGCCCCCAAAAAGGTATGAGTGTTGTGTATCTGAGACTTACCTTGGGCAGGTCTCAACAACACTGCTAAGGTAACACTACAGTTAAATGCCAATCATACCATTGTTTGCACCATTTTAAAATGAAACAAGTCAAACTTTCCTATGATTGTATTTTTTTTTACAGCGTTTTCTGTCCGTCTGGTGTATGTACGTATGTATGTATGTATGTATGCATGCATGCATGTATGTATGTATGTACGTACGTATGTATGTATGTATGTATGTATGTCCCTTCTGCCGGAATTTTGAGGGGTTATTCCCTTTAAAATTCGTTTTTTCTGCAACCGTTGGTCTGATTGACAATACATTTTTCACCATTTCAGCGTCTCCTCCTGTATATACATACATATTTTTTAATGATAATTATTACGTTGAAGGAGCTGGGGCTCCCACGTCGATCGGAAGAATGGACGCGACAAAAAGCTGGAATTCATCTGAGTTGCTTTAATCAAACCAAACACTCAGGCACTCTGAAAAGCCCGTTTATCGGGCAGCAATATATATACATATTATCCCGGAGCGTTTGCCCAGGAAAGGCGAGAGGGGGCGTGGCCCAGCGTCCTGGCTGCGGCCTGGCAAGTTGAGGGCGAGCCTGCCCGGGCGTCCTGGACGAGCCCGGCATGGTGATCGCTCCGCGTCCTTGATAGGTGCAAGGCGATTGTGAAAACCCAGCGGTAGCCGCTACACACGTCCCCCCAGAATCGACTTGCACCGGCAGGGTCAATTTGAGGGGGGTCCTGATGACCCGGCCGAAGCGACCCCTGGCGGGTCGTGGGAGGGGGTCCGGTGTGGTGGTGGGCGGTCGAGTGGGGGGCACCGTGGACGGGGGGCGGCCTCGCCGCGGCGGAAGGGCCACCCGTGGTGGGTGGTCGACGTCCACATGCGCCGGCTTGAGGCGGTCCACCGCAATTCGGTCCGACCTGCCGCCGATGTCGATGACGAACGACTTGTCGTCCCGTCGCAGCACCCGGAAGGGCCCGTCGTACGGCGGCCGGAGTGGCCCCCGATGTGCGTCATGACGCACAAAAACATACTCCGCTGTGCGAAGTGCTGGGGGGACGTAGGACTGGGGGTCACCGTGGTGGGATGTTGGCACGGGGGCAAACCGTCGGGCGGCCTCCTGGAGGTCCGAGCGCTGGTGAGCTGCGGACCAGGGACTGGTAGCATCGGGCACGAATTCGCCCGGGACGCGTAGCGCCTGGCCATAGACCAGTTCGGCGGTGGATGCCTGGAGGTCCTCCTTGGGGGCCGTGCGGAGGCCCAAAAGGACCGACGGCAGCCGGTCGGCCCAACCGCCGTCTTGAAGGCCGGCCATGAGCGCGGCCTTCATGGAGCGGTGGAATCGCTCGCACAACCCGTTTGCTTGGGGGTGGTAGGCCGTAGTACGGTGGAGCTTGACCCCCAGGTTGCGGGCGACCGCGCCCCACAGCTCGGAGGTGAACTATGGTCCGCGGTCTGACGAGATGTCCGCCGGTGCGCCGAAGCGGGCGACCCAGGTGGCGATGAAAGCCTGCGCCACGTCGGCGGTGGTGGTGGAGACGAGGGGAATGGCCTCCGGCCACCTGGTGGTCCTGTCCACCATGGTGAGCAGGTGTGTGAACCCCCTTGACGGGGGGAGGGGGCCCACCTGATCCACGTTGACGTGGTCGAAACGTCGTTCGGGCACGGTGAAAGGTGCCAGCGGGGCCTGAGTGTGTCGGTGGACCTTGGCCCGTTGGCAGGCCGTGCAGGTGCTGGTCCAATCGCGGACATCCCGACGAAGGCCGTGCCAGACGAATCGCGCCGACACCAGCTTCTGGGAAGCTTTCCGGCCCGGGTGGGAAAGGCCGTGAAGGGAGGCGAAGATGCGGCGTTGCCAGGTGACGGGCACGATGGGGTGAGGCTGGCCTTGGGAGACGTCGCAGAGCAGGACAGTGTCCGCGAAGGGGATGTCAGCCAGGCGGAGGCCCGTGTCCGCCGCCCGGAGGGCTTGCACCGTGGTGTCGGTGGTTTGGTCCGCCGCCATAAGCGCAAAGTCCACGCCCAGGTGGACCGCGTTCGCGCTGGCCCGGGAAAGACAGTCGGCCACGGCGTTGTTTTTGCCGGTGACGTGCCAGATGTCCGTGGTAAACTCCGACACGGCGGAGAGGTGGTGCTGTTGGCGGGCCGACCACGGCTCCGTGACCTTGGCCATGGCGTAAACCAACGGCTTGTGGTCGACGAACGCCGTGAAAGGTCGGCCCTCCAGGAGGTGGCGGAAATGGCGGACGGCCAGGTGTAGACCGAGGAGCTCCCGGTCAAACGTGCTGTATTTGAGCTCGTTCGGCCGGAGCTGCCGGCTGAAAAAAGCGAGTGGCTGCCAAACCCCGTTCACCCATTGCTCATGTACGGCGCCCACCGCGTAGTCGGAGGCATCCGTGGTGAGGGCGATGGGAGCGTTGAGCACCGGGTGAGCGAGCAGTGTTGCGTCGGCGAGGGCCCGCTTTGAGCTTTGGAAGGCCGCATCCATTGCTGCGGACCAGGCGATGTCGTGCTTGGCCGGCTTGCCCCGGAGGGCTTCGTAGAGGGGCCGCATGAGTTGAGCAGCGCGGGGCACGAAGCGGTGATAAAAATTCACCATTCCCAGGAATTCCTGCAGGGCCTTTATGGTGCGGGGACGCGGGAACGTGGTGATGGCCTCGACCTTGGTTGGCAGCGGCACGGCCACGTTCTTGGTGATGTGGTGGCCCAAAAAATCAACGGCCGTCGTGCCGAAGTGGCATTTGGCCGGGTTGATGATGAGGCCGTGCTCGCTGAGGCGCCCGAACAGTGTTCGGAGGTGGAGGAGGTGCTCGGCCCGGGACGTGCTGGCGACGAGGATGTCGTCCAGGTAAACGAAAAGGAACGGCAGGTCACGCAGCACGCCGTCCATCAAGCGCTGGAACGCCTGAGCCGCGTTCTTGAGACCAAACGGCATCCGCAAGAATTCGAATAAGCCGAACGGCATGATGACTGCCGTTTTAGGGACGTCGGCCGCCCTGACAGGTACCTGGTGATATCCCCGTATGAGATCAATTTTCGAAAAAATGACCCGTCCCGCCAGACGGGCGGAGAAGTCTTGGATATGCGGGATCGGGTACCTGTCGGGGGTGGTAGCGTCATTGAGACGGCGGTAGTCGCCACACGGGCGCCATCCACCCCCCGGCTTTGGCACGATGTGCAGTGGCGAGGCCCACGCGCTATCGGAGCGCCGCACGATGCCGAGGTGCTCCAACGCGTCGAATTCGGCCTTCGCCACGGCGAGCTTGGCTGGGTCGAGGCGGCGGGCCCTGGCATAGACCGGCGGGCCCGTGGTTGGTATGTGGTGCTCGATCCCATGCCGTACTGCGACGGCCGAAAACGTCGGCCGCGTGAGGGCCGGGAACTCCGTGAGCAGGCGAGCAAACTCGTTCGCCGCCGGGACGGCGCATGCCAGCTCGGTCGGCGCGGAGCTGCTCAATGTGCATACCAGGGAGCTGAAGGTTTCGGCGTTGATTAAACGACGCCGTTGGACGTCCACCAGCAGTCCGTGTGCGCAGAGGAAGTCGGCGCCTAGCAGAGCCATGGGCATGTTTGCGGTTACAAACGTCCAAGCAAAGCGTTGGCCGCCGAAGCAGAGGGTGACGTTGCGCGGGCCGAAGGTGCGGATGGTCGATCCGTTGGCCGCAACCAAGGAGGGGCCGCAAACCGCGGACTGCCTGTCCTGGTCAGAGGCGGGTATGACGCTCAGTTGGGCACCGGTGTCGCACAGGAAGCGCCGTCCGGACGCTTTATCCGTGATGAACAGTAAGTTGCCTGTGTGGCCGGCGCTCATGGCTGGTAATGAACGCCAGCCCGGCCGTTTCCCGGCCTGCCGAAGGTGCACGGGGGTCGGCATGTCCGGGCCTTCTGTCCGAACCTGGCATGATAGTAACACCACGCTTGGTCAGGTGGAGGCCCCGGTCGTCGTGCTGGAGGTGGTCGCCTTGGTGCAGCGGCCGCCAATTGCGTCGGCAGTTCGGTCGTCGACCGTGCCGGGTGCTCGGGCGCCATGGGTGTTGCGTCGGACAGCGGTGGGTCCCATGTCACCGCTGCGATGCGCTGACCTGCGGCGGAGATCTTGTCGGCTTCTCTGGCAAGGGCCCGGGGATCTGTGATCGTCGTGCTTGCCAGGGCGAGGCGTACCGGGTTAGGCAGCTGACGGAGGAACAGCTCCCGGAACAGGAATGCCGGAGAGTGCTCGCCGAGCAGTGAAAGCATGTAGTCCATTCGCTCGGAAGGGCGCGTGTCGCCGAGCTCGGGCAGGTCGAGCAGGCGCCGTGCGCGTTCCGCCGATGGGAGGGCGAAAGCGTCGAGGAGAAGCTTCTTAATCGCGTCGTATTTGTCAGCGGCTGGCGGGCTCTCGAGGAGGCTCAGGGCGCGGGCCGCGGTGGCCGAACCGAGCGCTGCTACCACATGGTGGAAGCGGGTGTCGTCGGCCGTGATGCCTCGCAGGGCGAACAGGGAATCCGCCTGTGCGAACCAAACCGCCACGTGAGCCTCCCAGAAGGTAGGCAGTTTAAGGGCGACTGCCGTGTCCATGTCGGTAGGTCACCAATGAAGGAGCTGGGGCTCCCACGTCGATCGGAAGAATGGACGCGACAAAAAGCTGGAATTCATCCGAGTTGCTTTAATCAAACCAAACACTCAGGCACTCTGAAAAGCCCGTTTATCGGGCAGCAATATATATACATATTATCCCGGAGCGTTTGCCCAGGAAAGGCGAGAGGGGGCGTGGCCCAGCGTCCTGGCTGCGGCCTGGCAAGTTGAGGGCGAGCCTGCCCGGGCGTCCTGGACGAGCCCGGCATGGTGATCGCTCCGCGTCCTTGATAGGTGCAAGGCGATTGTGAAAACCCAGCGGTAGCCGCTACAACGTCATAGGTCAAGTGTTACGGGTGCCATCTTTGAAAAAACGTAAAATAATCCACCTCTATTTCTCCGAAACCGCTCCATGGAAAAAATTGAAAGGTGGCTCATTGTAAACTACTCCCTGTGGGGAATAACATTTGCTAATGATGCCATCGGTGCCTCGATTAGTGCAGAGCATGGAAAAAAAATTTACAGTGATAAATAAGTGATAATGATAAGATAAGTGATAATGACCATCATATCATTGTTTGCACCATTTTAAAGTGAAACAAGTCAAACTTTTCTATGATTGTTAAATTTTTTACGGCACAGACAATTTATTTTTAAATGTCATACTCGGGATACATTGTTCGATAAAAAATGTTTTGATGACGTCATCGATCACGTGGTTTGGTAGCCATATTCTTACGGCACAGCCCATAGGACAATGCCGTCTGGATAAGCGTTTGGATGTCCATCCGGTGTATGTATGTATTGAGCTCGGGCTCAGGTATTCTTTCATTTTTTTATTTCGTTATTTCAAAAAATGTCGTTATTTTTTATCATTGTTTCACAAATTGATTACAATGTGATAGAATTAACAAACAAATCGGAATTCATATGTTGGGATGGAAGGCTTCAAAACAATAACTCATATATGGGGCGTTCAAAATGTTCTCAGAATGAAATACAAGTATCCAAGAAACAACAATGGATTTATTATTAATCTATAGCGATTTACAACTACATGTAATGAATTATAGCCGGCGAAGCCGGTGTTGTCAATAAACGAGTACGTATTATGTTGAAAACCTGATTATGCCTTGGCTCGAGAATCCGAAGCGCAGTGGGCGCAGCCATCTTGCGGAGGCGGAAGTATGCATAACAAATTTAAAACGTTCATTAGGAGTTTCTTTCACCCGTCGTCGTTTGATTCACAATCTTATGCACCTCCGATGTATTAATAAAATAATTTAAGACCAACATCGGCCCGCACGAGCCTGGTTATCTTCAACAAAACGCGTCACCAAACACCGGACCCAATGAGAGTCGAGCATTTGCAAAAATATTTCTAAAATGAAATCACTCACTGGATGGAGTGCTGGAGACAGCCATCGACCGGATGCGGAAGTTTGCATAAAACAATTGCGAAAAAGTTCAATAGGAGTTTGTTTCACCCGTCGTTCTTTGATTCATAATCTAATGAAACCTCTCATTAGTAATTAAAATACGTTAAGACCAACCTCGTTATCTTCAACGAAAATCGTCATCAAAGACCAGAACCAATGAGATTCGAGCATTTGAAAAAATATTTTTTTACAAGCTTATTACGCGTTTCGGACGGTGAAAACGGCGTCAAATATTCTCACATTGACGAAAAATTATTTTTTAGAAATCTCGTGGCCGTCGGAGAACCGAATCAGCCAATCAGCGCCCTCGACACAGGACATCTTACCAGCGCCCTCGACACGTCTGCGATGCCGGGAACGAGGTTGGTGCAAAACAACCGAATCACGCGTAAGCATATGCTGCTCGAAATAGTTCTCATCATATGCTCAAATTTCCTAAGCTAAATCGTCATTGCTTTGGGCACTGTTGTCTGTTACGGAGAAAGAACAAGAACCGAAATGAAAGGAAAAATGGTACAACCTCCACCAGTGCTATCATCACTGAAACATGATTCGACAACAGTCCGTGGTAACTTGAGAGAGGTTTTTACGTTGCACCAAGTAAAGCCATCGGATGTGACACCATTGTCTTCTTTTTGGGAATATGCTGCAGTCGATGTCCCTGGTGATGGATCATGTTTTTTTGAGGACTGTCTGCTCTTCTCTTTTACCAAGTCTTACCAGGTACGGTACCTACTACACCTACCTACTACCAACTACCTAACCTACTGATGCCATAGTGATGGGTAAAAATAGTGGCAAGAGGCTTTGGCTTCGCCGGCTCATTGCGGCTTTGCAGTCGGTACTAGTAGCCGGCGAAGCCGGTGTTGTGAATGAACGCGTACGTATTATGTTGAAAAGCCAGATTTTGCTGGATCCTTTGAGAATTTTGAAGCTTTGACGCACCAAATCGCTCCATGGAGGCCGCCATCTTGCGAATGCGGAAGTATGCATAAGCAATTGCGAAAAAAATTAAATAGAGACTTTGGCTTTGCCGGCTCATTGCGGCTTTGCAGTAGGGTCATATGAAACATCATCATCACACTAAAATACGCAATTTGGTGTCTGTCTGTCTGTCTGATGATTTTTTGACTGTGATACATTTCATCGTTACTTGTCCAATCTCAACCAAACTTGACAGGAGGACTAAGGGTTACACAAAGAATGTTGTAGCGCATCATTTCCCCCCCCTCCCCAAGGGGGTTTTCTCCCCCGAGCGGGTTTTCCCCGCTATTGCCCTTAATGGGGTTGCATGTTGAGGTGTATATCCATGTTAAGTTAGCTTTATCGTGGCGTTTTTCCAAGGCTGCTTCTTATAACAAAACGAATGATAATAGCATATTATTAATGTTATTACAATACAAAATTAATACCAATTATATCCCACCTCCCCAAGGGGGTTTTCCTCCTTGAACAAAGTTCGAGTCATCGTTTATAAATAGCTTATCATGGCGTTTTCGTGGGAGCAACGACCCAACGGCCTCTACCAGATGGTAAAAATATTATAAACAACAAACACGTATGATTAGCTTTTTTAACAGTCGCTAATGCTGTCTATAACATTAAACAAATACATTTTGAGGAATGCCGACATCTATGAGGTACGTTTTACTTACAGAACTGAGTGAAGATCTACTGTGATCTATATACCCCACAAGGGTTGGAGGTGTGCTCCTTTACCAAGCAGCTTTCTAGCGTTTGCCAAGCTAGCCGTTTCTTAACGGTTTTGAATGGAGTGCTTGCTCGAATGCTTAAACCACTTGGCGATCTCTCCACAAGAAACTTGTTAAATGAACACACCAAATGTTCTTGAGATCCGACCATAGATCGACTGTAATCTATATACCCCAAAGAGGAATGACCCTTCCTGCCGCTCCCGTTGTGAGCGGGTGTTCTAGTTTATTTAAAAGCCATATACACAGTATTTATATTTTGATTGAGAAATGTTACTGTTTCTTGGACTGTTGAGAGGATCTCGTTCTGAGCACTTTTGTAATGATGAACACATATGGTCTATTTTTACCTTCCCCACCGAAGGTGGATGGAGGTTATTTATTCACCTGTGTTTGTCTGTCTGTCTATGAGCAGGATATCTTTAAAAGTTATTGATGGATTCGGATGAAGCTTGGTGTACAGGTTGGGTATGTGAGAAGGAAGAATTGATTCGATTTTGGTGAAGATCCCGATATGATAATTACCTTCACCAGCGAAGGTGGATGGAGGTTATGTTTTCATCCCTGTTTGTTTGTTTGTTACGAGGTTATGTTTTCACCCCTGTTTGTTTGTTTGTTACGAGGTTATGTGTTCACCCCTGTTTGTTTGTTTGTTACGAGGTTATGTTTTCACCCCTGTTTGTTTGTTTGTTACGAGGTTATGTTTTCACCCCTGTTTGTTTGTTTGTTACGAGGTTATATTTTCACCCCTGTTTGTTTGTTTGTTTGTTACGAGGTTATGTTTTCACCCCTGTTTGTTTGTTTGTTACGAGGTTATGTTTTCACCCCTGTTTGCTGGTTTGTTACGAGGTTATGTTTTCACCCCTGTTTGTTCGTTTGTTACGAGGTTATGTTTTCACCCCTGTTTGTTTGTTTGTTACGAGGTTATGTTTTCGCCCCTGTTTGTTTGTTTGTTTGTTACGAGGTTATGTTTTCACCCCTGTTTGTTTGTTTGTAACGAGGTTATGTTTTCACCCCTGTTTGTTTGTTTGTTACGAGGTTATGTTTTCACCCCTGTTTGTTTGTTTGTTACGAGGTTACGTTTTCACCCCTGTTTGTTTGTTTGTTACGAGGTTATGTTTTCACCCCTGTTTGTTTGTTTGTTACGAGGTTAAGTTTTCACCCCTGTTTGTTTGTTTGTTACGAGGTTATGTGTTCACCCCTGTTTGTTTGTTTGTTACGAGGTTATGTTTTCATCCCTGTTTGTTTGTTTGTTACGAGGTTATGTTTTCACCCCTGTTTGTTTGTTTGTTACGAGGTTATGTTTTCACCCCTGTTTGTTTGTTTGTTACGAGGTTATGTTTTCACCCCTGTTTGTTTGTTTGTTACGAGGTTATGTTTTCACCCCTGTTTGTTTGTTTGTTACGAGGTTATGTTTTCACCCCTGTTTGTTTATAATGACGAGGTTATGTTTTCACCCCTGTTTGTTTGTTTGTTACGAGGTTATGTTTTCATCCCTGTTTGTTTGTTTGTTACGAGGTTATGTGTTCACCCCTGTTTGTTTGTTTGTTATGAGGTTATGTTTTCATCCCTGTTTGTTTGTTTGTTACGAGGTTATGTTTTCACCCCTGTTTGTTTGTTTGTTACGAGGTTATGTTTTCACCCCTGTTTGTTTGTTTGTTACGAGGTTATGTTTTCATCCCTGTTTGTTTGTTTGTTACGAGGTTATGTGTTCACCCCTGTTTGTTTGTTTGTTACGAGTTTATGTTTTCACCCCTGTTTGTTTTTTTGTTACGAGGTTATGTTTTCACCCCTGTTTGTTTGTTTGTTACGAGGTTATGTTTTCACCCTTGTTTGTTTGTTTGTTACGAGGTTATGTTTTCACCCCTGTTTGTTTGTTTGTTACGAGGTTATGTTTTCACCCCTGTTTGTTTGTTTGTTACGAGGTTATGTTTTCACCCCTGTTTGTTTGTTTGTTACGAGGTTATGTTTTCATCCCTGTTTGTTTGTTTGTTACGAGGTTATGTTTTCACCCCTGTTTGTTTGTTTGTTACGAGGTTATGTTTTCATCCCTGTTTGTTTGTTTGTTACGAGGTTATGTTTTCACCCCTGTTTGTTCGTTTGTTACGAGGTTATGTTTTCACCCCTGTTTGTTTGTTTGTTACGAGGTTATGTTTTCATCCCTGTTTGTTTGTTTGTTATGAGGTTATGTGTTCACCCCTGTTTGTTTGTTTGTTACGAGGTTATGTTTTAACCCCTGTTTGTTTGTTTGTTACGAGGTTATGTTTTCACCCCTGTTTGTTTGTTTGTTACGAGGTTATGTTTTCACCCCTGTTTGTTTGTTTGTTACGAGGTTATGTTTTCATCCCTGTTTGTTTGTTTGTGACGAGGTTATGTTTTCACCCCTGTTTGTTCGTTTGTTACGAGGTTATGTTTTCACCCCTGTTTGTTTGTTTGTTACGAGGTTATGTTTTCACCCCTGTTTGTTTGTTTGTTACGAGGTTATGTTTTCATCCCTGTTTGTTTGTTTGTTATGAGGTTATGTGTTCACCCCTGTTTGTTTGTTTGTTACGAGGTTATGTTTTAACCCCTGTTTGTTTGTTTGTTACGAGGTTATGTTTTCACCCCTGTTTGTTTGTTTGTTACGAGGTTATGTTTTCATCCCTGTTTGTTCGTTTGTTACGAGGTTATGTTTTCACCCCTGTTTGTTTGTTTGTTAAGAGGTTATGTTTTCACCCCTGTTTGTTTGTTTGTTACGAGGTTATGTTTTCACCCCTGTTTGTTTGTTTGTTACGAGGTTATGTTTTCACCCCTGTTTGTTTGTTTGTTACGAGGTTATGTTTTCACCCCTGTTTGTTTGTTTGTTACGAGGTTATGTGTTCACCCCTGTTTGTTTGTTTTTATGAGGTTATGTTTTCACCCCTGTTTGTTTGTTTGTTACGAGGTTATGTGTTCACCCCTGTTTGTTTGTTTGTTACGAGGTTATGTTTTCACCCCTGTTTGTTTGTTTGTTACGAGGTTATGTGTTCACCCCTGTTTGTTTGTTTGTTATGAGGTTATGTTTTCACCCCTGTTTGTTTGTTTGTTACGAGGTTATGTGTTCACCCCTGTTTGTTTGTTTGTTACGAGGTTATGTTTTCACCCCTGTTTGTTTGTTTGTTACGAGGTTATGTTTTCACCCCTGTTTGTTTGTTTGTTACGAGGTTATGTGTTCACCCCTGTTTGTTTGTTTGTTACTTGCAAAATGGAAGTTTTAAAAAGTATATTGGTTGGTCTTGTACGTTGTTCTGTCTGTTTGTCTGTGTGTATGTCAATTGACTACAGGTCACAATTCTAAACCGATCATCATGAAACTTTACAAAGTTGTAGATGTTGTCAGTCACAACTGAGAAGCCTATTGATTTTGAGGTCAAAGGTCATATTCAGGTCATATTTCTAAAATTGTCATTTTTCATCCAATTGCCGTGAAAGTTGAACTGCATTTGCATATTGAGTCACTGAATTGGGAAATCAACTATTTTTGAGGTCAAAAGGTCAGAGGTCAACTCAAGATCAAACTTCTAAAATAATCAATTTTCATCTGAAAAATAATCAATTTCTATCCAATTGACCTGAGCCATGATTAGGATTGTCAATTTTAATCTTAATGAAATGGAAAATTTGATGTCTCCATGGCAATGTTTTTTTTTTGGGGGGGGGGGGGGGGGGTTGGGGTGGATTTTGCAAGTATCGTGTTTGTTTGTGAACAGGTTATCTCAAAAGGTTGTTGACGGATTGGGACAAAACTTGTTGGACAGGTTGGGTGCGTGATAAGGAAGTATTGATTCAATTTTGATGAAGATCCGATTCCGTAGCGGGATACGAATAGTTGAAAAATTTGAATTGATTTTTTCACCATTGAGTGATAAGGCCAAAAACGATTTATAATATGATATTTCAAAAAGTTGTTGACGAGTTATGACAAAACTTGGTGAACGAGTTGGTTGGATGACAAGAACAAGCCGATTAGATTTTGTTTCAGGTCTGAATCCAGATCCGGCCTTTCGGTGGGATACAAACCATAAACCGTTTAGCCAGGTGTAGGTATGTGCTCTACCGAATGCCCCTCCAGTTTGGTTATTGTTCTGCTCTTTCTTGTCGCTTATCGATGGGACATTTGTAACGAAGGCAAACATTGCTTTCAATTAGTAGAAAAAGAAAAGTAAGGCCCTCAAAGACGTGGGGAGGAGCAGAGGTCCTGCTGACAACAATGCTGAGAAATACTGCAAAAGGTATGGCAATGGCATATAGGTGTGACCTGTAGAGTGTGACTGGTTATATGTGCTGTGATGAAAGATTTCACGTTCAGTTCCAAAAGAGCTCAGTCATGCCAGGCTTGCTGAACAGTGACCACAAGAAGGAATTCACAATCTATTTTCATGGTGATGATCATGCACGATGATTGTGCCAAATGTTTATTATGATTATAAGAGGATGACAGTACGGATGCCTGCATTTTGTACGGATTTCCAAAGCATCCTCGGTGTCCTGACCAAACCTCAACCCCTATTTATTTCAATAAGCATCATTAATGTCGAAATTAATCTCAGCTGCGGAGAGCTGTGTGTGGCTCCTGAATGCAGATGCACTGGTCTTCTTTCATATGGGTGGCGTGTTTTCGCACTGTTATCCAGCTTAGTATCATCCTGCTGTTATCCCACTGATATTGTTCTTTATCTCTCTGTTATTTTGTTGCTCGCTGATATGCAATCTCCATAACACTGGTGTAATAGCCCTCTCTTTGCTACCGGCATACAAACAAGTTGTATTGGTGGAGACGTTCATGTTTTTATTTTTAACTGTACTTTTGGTGGTAATGCATGTGGTTTATTGTAAAGACTAGCGTGACTCGGCGCGCTCCGCGCGCCTCACCACACGTCGTTTCAGAGGAGTCGGCATCTTTGACCATTTCGGTGTCTTTTGGGTCTTCATGGTGTTTTGGGTCTTCAGGGCCATTTGGGTCTTCAGGGTCTTTTGGATCCTCTGGACCTTTAAGGGTATTTTGGGTGTGTGAGGTGTTTTGGGTCCTCAGGGTCTTGGTCTTTGGTGTCTTCAGAGGCTTTTGGGTCTTAAGGAGTCTTTTGTTTCCTCTGGGTCTTTAAGAGTCTTTGAGGTGTTTTGGTTATTTGGGGTATTTAAGGGTCTTTAAGGGTCTTTGGGGTCTTCAGGGTATTTTAGGTCTTCTGGGTCTTTTGGGGTCTTCAGGATGTTTTGGGTCTTCTGTGTGTTTTGGGTCTTCGGGATGTTTTGGGTCTTCAGGGTGTTTTGGCTCTTCAGGATGTTTTGGGTCTTCGGGGTGTTTTGGGTCTTCGGGGTGTTTTGGGTCTTCGGGGTGTTTTGGGTCTTCGGGGTGGTTTGGGTCTTCGGGGTGTTTTGGGTCTTCGGGGTGTTTTGGGTCTTCGGGGTGTTTTGGGTCTTCAAGGGTGATTTTGGTCTTCAGGGGTCTTGGTGGTCTTAAGGGTCTTGTGGGAATTAAAGGGTCGTCAAAGGTCTGAGGGGTTTCAGCAGTCTAAACGTAATTAAGAGGGTGTTCATTTTATTTGAAGAAGAAGAAGACTTTTTAATCGCATATAAACATAGCGACAAACATAGCGACATAACGACATTACCATATACGTTTGCTCTATTTTAATAAGATGTGGAAAAAAATCAAGAGATGGGTCGAGCACGCAATGGCTTCAGATATAGGCCCTTCCTTTGTCTCTAAAATTCAACTTTTACAGCCCCTAGGGCATGTGGGCCCCTTACCCCCAACCACACACTTTTTTGAGCCTTTAGAAAATGTGAATTTCCCACTATTTTTTTAAAAGATGACTGTTATAAGTGAACCCCCCTACCTTTCCCACCCCTCCTCCCTCCCCCCCCCCCCCCCACCTTCCCATGACTCCTCCCTCCAAGCCCTCTCCCTCCCACAGATATTCTGATGTCCCTGTTCTCTGCTGTTGTACTTGTGTGCTTCCCTCTCTCTCCCCATCTTCTCCCGCTCCCTTTATTGTATGTTTTGTGTGTCCGTTTGTTGTTGTTTTTTTGTGATTAATGTTAGCCCTTACACGAGCCTCGATCTTCTATCCAAAAAAAAAAAAAAAGGTTGAAAGTTGAATTATCTGCAGTTCCTGCAGGAATGGAGGATACCTCCATTGATGTGTTTGTCATTAATAGTGCACTGGGCTAGCCAATGGGTGTAGGTTACACAAGCCAATGGCCAAATTGCTCCTCCCACAAGCACCAAATTAATCAGCTGTTTACTTCATCTCTGTGCATAGGTTACTTCATCTCTGCATATAATTAAATGGTTCACTTCATGATCGAACATATAAAGAAGTTTGTTTGTTTATGTATTCGGACCCTGCAGGAACCAGTGCAACCAAGCAACTTTCATCCAGCGTAAGGTCACCTGGTGTTAATTCAGGGGGTTCAAACTCAGGGCCCTACGATTTCAAGCCAGCCACCTTAACCGTTAAGTCAACAGCAGGCTTAACCCCAGATAAAGCCAGATAATTGGAATTCAGGCCTTGATCGGAACTTGTGCTTATACACTGCCTGCACTTTTTTCCCGGGAGTGATTGAGTAATGTGTTTTGTGAAGTTCGTATGTTGCGGTTGTATATAGTTAGTGATTTGTTGTCAACAAAACAAATTTAATTATCATAAGACTAAATTTTACGAAAGGCGTTTCGCGAGCGTCTTCCTAACACGTGCCAAACCCTTAAACGCTGATAAAAACGTCTTTCTATTTGTACAGCTAAATACCCGTTTAAATTGCATTACAAAGGGAGATTAACATCAGTTTAGTTGTGGGCATATAAACAGCCGATTTGTCTGTGAAACACCGCCCATATCTCCATATCTCTGCCATACTCAGGTTTATAACAACACCTCTGTGTTCAGGCCTCAAGTGAGTATGTTGCTTATACACTGCCTGCATTTTTCCCTGAGTGATTGAGTAATATGTTTTGTGATCATCATGCAGGAAATATTTAAATACATTTTTTCATTGAATTTCCCTGGGCAACAACATGTACTTCAGCATGTTTTATATAGAATTCACATAAAAGGAGGCACACACACATATATATATATATATATATATATATATATATATATATATATATATATATATATATATATATATATATATATATATATATATATATATATATACATATACATATATATATATATATATATATATATATATGTATGTATATATATATGTATGTATATATATATATGTATGTATATATATATGTATGTATATATATATATATATATATATATATATATATATATATATATATATATATATATATATATATATATATATATATATATATATATACATACACACAACTGTGAGAAATAGTAGAAACTCCGCAGTACGGGCAGGGCGTCTCATTTGCATTGAATAAATAATCGGGAGATTAAATCAGACGCCGACGTAGCTTCAGGACTTAAAGATCGAAGTCCTGAAGCTACGTCCCGTCTGATTTAATCTCCCGATTATATATATTTATACATATATATATATATATATATATATATATATGTAAAGCTCGCAGTGTTAGTGTGAGAAATCTCTGAGGATATCCCAGAGACTCAATAGCTCAGTGGGCTGTCACCGCATAAGTGATGAGGTTCCTGGGTTTGAGTCCCGGGTTGAGTCAGAATTTTTTCACACTCGCCCCATGCAGGAATTTATTTCCTGTTTCTTAAATTGTTAGATGAGTTCATCTTCAATGCACTTTCACACACATGCATACACTCACATCCGGGGTCTGCCTAGCAGGCATGTAAGACATCGGCCATTATAAAGCTCACAGTGCTCGTGTGAGAAATCTCTGAGGATATCCTGGAGACTCAATAGCTCAGTGGGCTGTCACTGCATAAGTGATGAGGTTCCCAGGTTGTCAGAATTTTTTCACACTCGCCCCACGCAGGACTTTACTTCCTGTTTCTTAAATATATATACTGTGTATATATATATATATATATATATATATATATATATATATATATATATATATATATATATATATATATATATATATATATATATATATATATATACATATATCCGTTCTTATTTAGTTGCCTCCCATCTGCCCGAATGTCACCTGACATCGCTCCCACTCACTAGTGTGCAAAAAAAGACACTCTTAACGATAAATCAATAACTTTACCTGCAATTTTATGCAAAGTAGTGGGATCCATCATCACTGTGTATGTCAAGTCTTTCCTATTTCCAAACAGCATGATCTCTGACCATCAGTTTGGATTTTGTTCCTGTTGCTGCTTTGGACAATGGATATGGTGCTGTTTCCCTCTCAGTCATAGTTGGAGCTAAACTAAAAAAAAAAAAAAGGTCAGCATTGTCTCCCTGGACATATCTCAGTAATTTGACAGTCTGGTATCCTGTTTTGCTGGTCAAGCTTGCTACCTTTGTGGCATAAAAAGCCACCTTCATACCTGGTTTTCTTACTTTCTCCACTTGTGCAGTCTATACGTTGTTATCAATGAAACTCACCTCTCCCAAAGGCAGTGAGTGTCTTGGGCCAAGTTTGTTCCTTATTGACACAAATGTCCTCAACGATGTGGCTGGAAGGAAATCTTCTCTTCCTTTTTGCAGATGACACTTCTTTTTGTGTTTTACAGTGAAAGGTAGAAAGCACCTGAGTTATTTGGATTTGGAATTTTTAGATTCTGGTCTGACAAATCAAACATGCCTTTTAATCCTAGCAAACACCACAGTCTCATGCTGTCGCCTGCAGGATCATCAAAAAAACCCACCTATTTCCATGGTAAGCCACTGGAAGAGGTTCGGTCGATTGAATTTCCAGATGTCATCTGAAGCCATCCACTCTGACCATATAGATCATATAGGCCATATAGCAACTGACCATATAGCAAAGCCACACTCAAAAGCTAGCAGCAGATCTTGCATTCTCTGTTGTTCCAAGTCAAATTCTTTATATAAAATAAAATAAAAGCAAGTTTTTGTTTGTTTGTCTGCGCAAGCTAATCTCCTGAACGGTGAAAGATAGGAGGAAACCTCTGATACAAAAAATGTCGGGATGGGCCCCGGGAAGGTTATAGGCTAGGTGGTGAGGCCGGTCGAGGCCGCTTTGGCCGGGCTGGGCCCATTTCGCAATTAAAAGCTGAGCTGAATTATTGTAGTCAATCTTCTACGGCAGTGAGTAAAAGCTGAATTATAGTAGTAAATTCATTCAAAAAGAACCCGGGCAACGCCGGGTGCTTTCGGCTAGTATAAAATCAAATCAGAACTACTCAGCTAACAAGGGCTTTGCCATTGCTCAATGGAGTACTGCTTTCTCCTATGAGCCGGGCTCCTGAATTTATATCAGTATGTCCTGGATTCCGTGAAAACTTACAGTCTCAACATTATTGGCATCTCCAGTAATGGGGCCAAAGCACAAGGCCTGTTGCTCTGGCATTACAAAGAAGTCCATAAAATAAAAATAAGTCCATAAAGTGTTACAGCCAGGTGGGTGTATGTCAAAGCATTACATAAGTGTTAGAGGGGGTGGGTGTATGTCCAAGTGTTACATAGTGTTACAGGGGGGAGGGGTATATGTCCAAGCATAACAGGATTAATGTTTTTTTTTTTTTTTTTGGAAATGGAATTTTCTGGAAATTGCTGGGTTTGCTTTTTTAACTGTAACACCTCAAAAAATTCTTGAAATAAAAAACCACGTACAGTTCTTTATTTATTACTTAAAAATCAATGTAATAATATAATCACGTAAAAATACTGATTATTTGGACATTTAAATACTTGTCTGCAATCAATAAATGTCAAATCGTATTCCTATTTTATTCTAAAAGCTAATAAGTATGTGTTGTAATTTTCTGATTGAAGATTAGTATCTTTCAGTACAGTGTAATCATCATGTTTGTATGAGGTTAGGTGTGAGTGCTGGATGAACCTGCCAACTTCTTACATTGCAAATAACTCTTGTGAACATGAACCATTGCCTAATAATGGAGTGCTCCAGCTGTCATGTGCACTGTATATCCAAACATCCTGTGTCCTGTCGAGACTTGCCTACTCCACATGTGATGTTGGAATTTCTGCCGAGTGCTATTAATGTAGAAATGGATTGGGAGAACAGCTCTGTGGTGCTTTTCCCCTCGACAACTATTTGCTGCACCTTATTTTGGCATAATCCGTTTCATTCTCCACTGTGGTTCCAAATTTAACAGAATTGCCGCGTCAGCTCCGAATCTTCGGGTTCTGAACACCAATGCTCCAGTGGACCATGGTGTGGATATGTCGTCAAAGCTACCCAAATAATCACCAATTTTGGGATGGATTGTCATCAGAGACCGTATGCTGTTCCCCGGGAAAGTAAAACAGATCTTCTCAAACTTCCAAGCTGTACCTTGGAGCTGGCTATGACTTTTAGAATGGAATTTTGCATCAATAATGTGAATATAAAGTATGAGGGGTTGATGTAATTTTTTTTTACCTTGACCTAATTTTAAGGTCATGACCTAATTATAAACATTTTTCACCATTACTTGATGAAGGTTATCCTATCAGAATGAAATTGCCCTCTCTATATAGCCCAGAGTAAGGTGCATTTACACTTTATTTCAATTTTACCCCTTGGAGTTAAAGGGTCACACCCCTAGGAGTGCTTAACCACCATTTAGGTTTTTCTCCATTTTGTCTGCAAATGTCCGAGAACTTTTGGAATGAAAGTTTGCATGAAAAATAATGGAAATAATCTGATTTAAAATATGCAAACAATGTGAATGTGAATATATATATATATATATACATACAGTACATATATATATTGTTACGGTTTTTAGAACCTTCACTAGTAAATTTTTGTAAATGTTTCCCTTATAAATGTTACCGTGTAAATATCCCCATCAATTGGTTTGTTCAAGATCGCACCATAGTTAGTCCATGTACAACACATAGCGAACCATAGGACCTCTCCGTAGTTATTTCATTATTATGTGTTTCAGTTAAGGATCTGTTCCCAGTAGTTGAATCTGCGTTGCATTAATCAAATAAGATAGGCCCTATTCCGTTCATTTTGCGACGTCCCTTTCCAACCAATTGTGGTACGCGCCTCTGCCAGCCGCAGCCGCCTCAGCACTCGCCCCAGCCGCCATTAGCCATGCGGTCAAGCCGAGGAAGAAGGGGGCGGAGCCGCCAGATCACGGGCGTGGCACGCCGACGCACCACCCAAGGCGGGGCCAGTGAGCCCCCACCAGCCAACCAGGGCTGACGAAAGACCATCGCGGGCGTGGCTCCATGAAGCGCGCATTGATTGCAACACGCGTAACATAAGGACGAGCGCGAAGCCTTTTGACGGAGAAGGCAGAGAGAGATGCGTGAGAAGGTACGAGTCGGGTGAGAAGGTACCAGTTGAGTGAGAGGGTTCAAGAGTTGCTTGAGAGAGAGACGCGTGAGATGGTACCGACAAGAGGGGAAGGACCTGGAGTGTGCGACGAACTGGAATCTTGTTCAAGGGAGAGAGCATTGACACGAGCCATTTGTTATAGACGGAGCATCCCAGTCCCATCGCTATATGCAACGTCCGCTCGCGGCGAACGATACTAGCTCGCTGCCTGCCAGCGTTTTCCCGCCACGACGCGAGTCGACTCCTGGACCCGGACCTCGACGCCTACCGTCTGCCTGGACCTTCTCATCCCTTCTTCCAGTCATTCGTGCCTGCTTTTCCCCTTTCGTGTAAGTCTGTTTGTCTGTCCTGTTTGTTGTCCTGGGATAATATAAGACTACTTAAGTCTGCCCTGTGTATCTTCTTCTTCTTCTGTATATTACTTGTGTTTCTTCTTTGGTTCTTTGGTTTTGTACATAATTAATAAATGTCTGGTATTCCTTACTTTGGTTTCTTCTTTCCCCCGATCGCTTTAGTCCCTTGTTTCGATTGAGTACCTGCGGCACAATTCGGCCAACCGCAATAGTCGGGTTTAGTCCCTTGTTAACGGCTCGAATCGCGGATTGCTAAACCGCTCGGCAAATACCATCTTGTCCGTGGTTCGAGCGGTACTTGTGTCCCTGTTTTGCGGAGGGATTGGTAAAGGTATTCGGGAGAACACCTTGACCAATAACCCTGATCAATTCCACCCTGCAAAAGAGCGTTACAAGTGCTAGGACCAGAGACGGCCGGCTTAACAGGCCAAGGGGATTAACCTCCCCTTGCTAAGGGGAGTGCCGTCTCTGAGATCCGTAACAATATTTATATATATATCTATCTATAATTCCAGCAATCTCTGTGTGTCTGTCTGTGTGTCTGTGTGTCTGTGTGTCTGTGTGTCTGTGACCGCTGTTTCTCGACAACCACGGGTCCGATATACTTGAAACTTGCCAGGTATATTGCTGGGGACCCGAGGATGTGCCTTTTCAAGGTTTCATATTAATCGGACAATTACTGACCGAGCTATGTCCAAAAAACGCTTCAACCAATCAGAGAGCAGCGAGCTATCACGTGTGCCGAACGTGGCGATCAGACTCTGCCTCGGACGGCACATTTGACAGCGTATTCATTTATTTCACGTTGGAAAACTATGTTGCCGTTAAACTATGTTTTAAAACGAATTCAAACTGCGATTAAATTAAAACGATTCATCCTAACTGCGATTTGCGAACTTCCGGACAGTGACGACTTATCTTCCGGCAGCCAATCACAGAACGCTCTGTTGCGTAGGCGTGGCCGATGTGAGACGAGCGGAGCTGAGCGCGTTACGAGCTGACCGCCATTACGGTACGTAATTCGATTTCTTATGCGCATTATTTCTCCCAATTCAGTCAGAGCGAAGGGCGGAAGCGAAGAGCGTTGGTTTTTTTGTTTACGGGCGTACGGGCGGGGTAGAGCGTACGGGTAGCGTTTTTTTTTTTTTTGGGCCACGGGACGGGCACCCACGTACGGCCAATGCCCTATGTTGGCGTTAAACTATGTTTTACAACTAATAAAAACGAATTTGCGATTCATTCGCTTTCCTGCGCGTTTGTGTACGCGATGGCGATTTCTTTACCAAACTCCGGAAGCCGTTCGCTTTGGACCGAACCATTGCATGTAAATAGAGGGGGGGGGATTGTCACCACTCGCAAGCCGTTCGCTTTGGACCAAACCATTTCATGTAAATAGAGGGGGGGGATATAATTTTAGATATATATATATAGTACGGGCATGCCCTAGTATCAATAATGGCAATAAAAATACGCAAACAAGACAACCAATTGTCTACAATTGAAAAAGCCGGTTTTTTTAGTGCAACACAATTAACCTTTTTAATGTCCATTAAATAGTGAAAAATTGATAGATTAACTTAAACTTTTCCCGTCACTGGAGAAGTAAAATTTTCGTTGCTTATCCCGTCACTGGGGACAGGTACTATTGCTAGTATAAATAAGTTTGGGTATGTGTGGCCGACGATGAACCTGCTGATGTTCATCCACATACACTTACACATACACATGCACATTGACGGTGTGTATACATATACAGTCGTGGCCAAAAATATTGGCACCCTTGCACTTTTTAAAAATATCTCACAATTTTCTCCAAAAATAAATTGAAATTGACAAAAGTATTTGGTCTCCACAATTCCTTATTTCACTATCAATATTACAGAACCTTTATTTTTGATTCCGAACTTAATATATCCTTTTAAATCAAAAAATAAAAATAAATGGCATTGACAAAATTATTGACATCCTCGACTTAATATTTGGTAGCACACACAGCATTTGGACAAAATAACTGCAGTCAAGCCCTTACTATAGCCACGAATGAGCTTCCTACACCTCTCTACTGGCAGTTTGGCCCACTCTTCTTATGCAAACTGCTCCAGTTCTCCCAGATTTGAAGGGTGCCTTCTCCCAACTGCTGTTTTCAGATCTCCCCACAGGTGTTCAATGAGATTTAGATCTGGACTCATTGCTGGCCACTTCAAAACAGTCCAGAGTTTTGTCTTGAACCATTCTTGGGTGCTTTTTGAAGTGTATTTGGGGGTCATTGTCCTGCTGCAAGACCCATGACTATTGACGGAGACCCAGCTTTCTGACACTGGGTTCAACAATGCACTCCAAAATTAATGATGCCGTCCACACATTTAAGGCAACCAGTGCCAGAGGCAGCACAGCAACCCCAAAACATCACTGAACCTCCTCTATGTTTGATTGTTGGGAAGGTGTTCTTTTATTTGAAGGCTTCATTTTGTTTTCTGTAAGCATAGAGATGATGTGCTTTACCAAAAAGCTCTAATTTGGTCTCTTTGTCCACAAGAAATTCTCCCAGCAGGATTTTGGTTTGCTCAGGTGTGTTTTGGAAAACTTCAGTCAGGCTTTCTCAGCAGTGGGGTCCTCCTGGGTCTCCTACCATAGAACCCCCTTTCATTGAGTTGACGACGGATGGTGCGAGTTGAAACTGTCGTACCTTGTGTCAGTGTGTCTGAAGGTCAGCTTGAATCTGTTTGGCAGTTTAGCGAGGTGCTTTCTCCACCATTCGAACAATCCTTCACTGCAATCTTCGAGCAAGTTTTGTCTTGCGGCGATGTGTTAATGTATATGGAGATGTGTTAATGGTGTGTGTGTGTGTGTGTGTGTGTGTGTGTGTGTGTGTGTGTGTGTGTGTGTGTGTGTGTGTGTGTGTGTGTGTGTGTGTGTGTGTTGCAGGAGTGGGTGTGGTTTGCATGAATGTGTTTTTGTTTGAGTGGTGCATGTTGTAAGGGTAGGTGGTTGGTTGGTTCGGTGTGGTTTTTTTTTTTGGTGTGTCAGTGAGTGGTGAGGAGCTGTGGATTCTGGATGTGCAGGCGATTTTGTTGTTGTAGTCTGTGTTCTCACTGGCTGGGGGTGGGGGTAGGTACACATCCAGGTGTAGTTGCTGCATGTGGATGTGTACGTGCCCCTGCTGGCCCACCTTAGCTGACCGTATTGAGGTTGAAGGGCCGAAACTAGATGATGCTGAGGACCTCGACTGAGGACCCGGTCAGTGGGGCACACTTGTGACCAGGTGTGTTTTGGAATTATATATATATATATCCATGTCATCCCCAAATTGTGACCAATGATACCCATTACCCTCATGATACTTTCATTAACCAGGTCCTCTTCCTTGTTATTATCTGTGTTTTCTCCGCTCCTCCCTTTCTTTTTTCCTGATTGTTCATTCTCTTGATGTTTGGCCCACTGTCAATTCTACCTTGCTCTTCCATGAGCCTCACTCCTGCAAAGGAAAAACAAAACAAACATGTTTTCAGTCTATTAGTATTTGGCATCTGAGTCCTTTGCTTTATTTGGAGCACGACAACAGGTTTTCGTGCTTCTGTACTGCAGTTAGTCATCGCAAGACTGAAATTTTGTCAAAATATCCTGTTGCACCTTTCACCATTCATCCAATGTGTAAGGTTGCCATTTGACTCGTTTTGCATCTATTTAACCCCATACAGCCTCAATGATGTTCATATCAGGACTTGTACAGGCCAGGGCATCTTTGTGATTGTTCGATCAGCCTCTTTATGCTCCAGATAGTTTTCACCACATTGGCCTTTTGCTTGGGTTATGTTGGAGGATGAATCCCTGTTCAATGAAACGTGTTCCTGGGGGGAATGGCATGATGGATCAGAAGTTGCCTGTACCTGTCGGCAGTCAGTGTACCTTCGATTTTATGTAAATGTCCGACACCCTTGGCTGAGATACAACCACACACTTGTATTGATCCAACTCATGCTTCACTGTAGCTGTTATAGACTGCTTGTTTACTGCTTCCCTGTCTACCTTCGAACAAACTGCTATTGTGACAAAACAATTCAAACTCGGACTCACCTGTAAACAGCACCTTCTCCCAAGTTTGGTCAAACCCTTGTTTCATTTCTCTTGCCCATTTCAGCCTTTTTGTTTGGTTCCTTTTCTCAGCAAAGGTCAGCCAGCTACATGTCCCTTGAGATGATACTTTGCCCTAATGTGTATTTTACTGTTCTTGAAGAAACGTTAACAGCTCACCTCTGTCATTCCCATGAGCTCCATTGGATCATCATCCATCACATAGAGAACATGACATCACTTTTGGAGACTTTAGGCTTTCTTCCTCGACTGCTTCTACTGTCAACAGTATCCTCTTCAGAGTATTGCATCCATCTCCTGTGGAAACATGAAGTCGGGCTGGAGTCACTACATTTACTTTTATAGTCCTGCTGGTGTTGAACTTTATTATTATACTTCAATGCCAAATAATCAAAGTGTACTAGATCAACTCATCACTGTACTAGGTAGCATTTTGTTTTGACACATGAGATTCATGGTATTTGTATAACGTGTATAACATGGTATAACATTGTGTAACATGGTAGTTGCAGTTTATACACAGTTTTTCCGATTCCCATCGTTGCCCTGCACACGCGAATCGAAAAGTGGGTTCAAGCAATAATTGGTTCATGTCCATCCGTCCATCTGTCTGCCTGTCTGCCTACAAATGTCAGGTTATGATCGAAGAACAACTTATCTATGTGTATATATATATATATATATATATATATATATATATATATATATATATATATATATATATATATATATCTATCTATCTATAATGCCAGTAATCTCTGTGTGTCTGTCTGTGTGTCTGTGTGTTTGTCTGTGACCGCTGTTTCTCGACAACCACGGGTCCGATATACTTGCAACTTGCCAGGTATATTGCTGGGGACCCGAGGATGTGCCTTTTCAAGGTTTGTAATTAATCGGACAAGTACCTACCGAGCTATGTCCAAAAAACGATTCAACCAATCAGAGAGCAGCGAGCTATCACGTGTGCCGAACCGTTAATGCAATGCAAGCGTTAATGCGTTAATGCAAGGCTTTTCTTTTTTTCCCTCTTCTCTTTCTACTTTTCCTTGCGATTAAATTGCAAACAGCCAAAATACGTTGGCGCTAATTGAATAATTGGCCATTAACACTAAAATAATCGTAACTGCGATATGCCAACTTCCGGACAGTGCAGCCTTCCATGTTGTTGTTGTTTGCAGCAGCTGTTTGCAGCAAGGCAAGGCTTTTCAACTATGTTGCCGTTAAACTATGTTTTAAAACGAATTCAAACTGCGATTAAATTAAAACGATTCATCCTAACTGCGATTTGCGAACTTCCGGACAGTGACGACTTATCTTCCGGCAGCCAATCACAGAACGCTCTGTTGCGTAGGCGTGGCCGATGTGAGACGAGCGGAGCTGAGCGCGTTACGAGCTGACCGCCATTACGGTACGTAATTCGATTTCTTATGCGCATTATTTCTCCCAATTCAGTCAGAGCGAAGGGCGGAAGCGAAGAGCGTTGCTTTTTTTGTTTACGGGCGTACGGGCGGGGTAGAGCGTACGGGTAGCGTTTTTTTTTTTTTTTGGCCACGGAACGGGCACCCACGTACGGGCAATGCCCTAGTATATATAATGTTGCGGATATGGGATTTGGCCTCCATCCATATCCGCTTGTAAATATTCCCCTATTTCCCCAATACTCCCCAACTATCCCCAATCCCCCATTCCCTAGTCCCATTGTCTGTAAACAACACTCTGTAGAACCGACCTTCCCCTTTTTCCCCCATTAAATGTCGTGCCCAGGTTCACCGCATCTCACGTAGACAACTATAGGACATCTTGCTAGTTATTCTTAGTCTATGTCAGTTAAGGACTCGTTTCCATTAATTCTGACTCTTCGTTGCACCAGAATGTGATTGTATGGCACCAGTAGTAAGTTTAGGACCTCCCAATACCTCCCCACAATCTCATCTCCGCATCCTCCCATCATCTCATGAAACAACAACACCAACAATAACAGCAGGCGGCGGCGCGGCCGCGGCGCGGGGAGTGCGCGTCCTCACTCCGGCTTGGTTAGCCGCCATTGACCATGTGCTCCGACGGGGTTACCACTCAGGGGCTGACTGTCAGCTCCTCGTCAAGGGCGGAGCCCGATAACCCCCCCGCACCCAATAAGAAGCGGCGGACCGATTCCATCTGGGGCGGAGCTAACGAGCCGAGGGCGTGTCACTCCCCGCTGGAGATACGCAGCCACTTACCGGAGGTGACGTCAGATGCGCCCCCAGCTTGGAGAAAGAACGTCACCTCCTAGCGCTGAGAGATACCTCCCGCATCTTTGGACCGGACCGGGTCGATTCTGCCCCTGAGCCAAGGTGCACCTTGAGCCATCGACTACCTGCCCTCCCCTGCCATCAATCCCTGTGTGAGTCAGTCTTGTCCCGTTTATCTGTGGTCTGTCGGGGCTAAGATAAGACCGTATTTAAGTGCCCACCTTTCTATGCTGTACCTCTTGTCCGTGTAATCTAAACGTTCTGCAAACCCATATTATAACCTCCTCCGGAGGTCTTGAGAACTGTACCCCTGGTGTCGTGTCATTTAACCCAGCCGTTGTGTCCTTTCCTTAATTGATTTAGCATAGCGCGATTTGGCCAACGTTCGAGTGTAATCGGGTAAACTGTGCGAACACGGCGGCCATTCCGCTCGGCCCATAATAACATCCTAATAAGCCGTGTCCGTAACAATATATATATATATATATATATATATATATATATATATATATATATATATATATATATATTAGTATCTGTAATTTGGCGCTCCAACCTAATGAGCGAACGTCATGACGTCATCGCCACGCATGTCCGCATTGCCTGCCAAGGTCCGGAAGGGCCATCTGGCAGTGCGTCATTATGGATGTTAAATTCAGATACTGTCACAAGTGTATGCAAAACTCACGTCATGATGTCATTCGTGGCGATGACGTCATGACGTTCGCTCATTAGGTTGGAGCGCCAAATTACAGATACGAATTAGTTACTCCCAACCACATCCAGGTCGACTCCACATAGTGAGTGGATACCAGACATAATGTTACCGTGTTTTATGTGGTCCTTATCGCTCCCAGTAAGGTGCAGCAGTAACTGTATGGGACACCTTACTGGCGGTTCACCACTGATGGCATGAAGTCGCATAATGACTCACACATATATATATATATATGTATATAATTTCAAAACACACCTGGTCATAAGTGTGCCTCACTGACCAGGTTCTCAGTCGAGTACTCAGCATCATCCCATTTCGGCCCTTCAACCTCGATACGGTCAGCTAAGGTGGGCCAGCAGGGGCATGTACGCCTCCATATGCAGCAGCTACACCTGGATGCATACATACCCCCACCCCCAGCCAGTGAGAACACAGACTACAACAACAAAACCGCCCCCACTCCCAGAATCAACAGCCCCTCATCCACTCATTCACACATCAAAAAAACAACAACAAAAAAAAAATACAACCGACCACCACCCTTACAACATGCACCACTCAAACATAAACACATTCATGCAAAACCACACCCACTCCTGCAACACACTCACCCACTCCTGCAAAACACACACACACACACACACACACACACACACACACACACACACACCTCCATTTCTCTTCCGTGCTCAGTCACTACCCCTTTAGACTGAAATGAACGACCACCCACAACCTCAACCTACACCGTTCAATGTGCCTCCATATCCAAAGTGAGCCTTTCAAGGCAACCTGGGCCACTTTGTCACACATCCCCCTTCTTTGTGTCCCACACACTCCAAGCCTAGCAGAATATATATATATATATATTGTTGCGGATATGGGATTTGGCCTCCATCCATATCCGCTTGTAAATATTCCCCTATTTCCCCAATACTCCCCAACTATCCCCAATCCCCCATTCCCTAGTCCCATTGTCTGTAAACAACACTCTGTAGCCCCGACCTTCCCCTTTTTCCCCCATTAAATGTCGTGCCCAGGTTCACCGCATCTCACGTAGACAACTATAGGACATCTTGCTAGTTATTCTTAGTCTATGTCAGTTAAGGACTCGTTTCCATTAATTCTGACTCTTCGTTGCACCAGAATGTGATTGTATGGCACCGTTAGTAAGTTTAGGACCTCCCAATACCTCCCCGCATCTCTTCCTCCTGAAACCACAACACCAACAACAACAACAGCGGCGCGGGGAGTGCGCGTCCTCACTCCGGCTTGGTTAGCCGCCATTGACCATGTGCTCCGACGGGGTTACCACGCAGGGGCTGACTGTCAGCTCCTCGTCAAGGGCGGAACCCGGTAACCCCCCCGCACCCAATAAGAAGCGGCGGACCGATTCCATCTGGGGCGGAGCTAACGAGCCGAGGGCGTGTCACTCCCCGCTGGATATGCACAGGAAGACGGAGACGACGTCAGATGCGCCTCAGCTACGAAGGAGAAAGGACGTCACCTCCAAGCGCGACGATACCTCCCGCATCTCTGGACCGGACCGGGTCGATTCTGCCCCTGAGCCAAGGTGCACCTTGAGCCATCGACTACCTGCCCCTCCTTGCCATCAATCCCTGTGTGAGTCAGTCTTGTCCCGTTTATCTGTGGTCTGTCGGGGCTAAGATAAGACCGTGTTTAAGTGCCCACCTTTCTGTGCTGTACCTCTTGTCCGTGTAATCTAAACGTTCTGCAAACCCATATTATAACCTCCTCCGGAGGTCTTGAGAACTGTACCCCCGGTGTCGTGTCATTTAACCCAGCCGTTGTGTCCTTTCCTTCATTGATCTAGCGTAGCGCGATTCGGCCAACGTTCGAGTATAATCGGGTAAACTGTGCGAACACGGCGGCCATTCCGCTCGGCCCAGCATAACATCTTAATAAGTCGTGTCCGTAACAATATATATATATATATGTATATATGTATATATATATATACATATATATGTATATATATATGTATATATATATCTATCTATATATATAATATATATATATATATATATATATACACAATCATGTGAAAAAGTAAGTACACCCCACGTAAAGTTTTGACTTTTTCAACATATTTCAACATAGAGCTATTTGATCTTCATTTCAACAATATTGATAGATAAAGGTGATATAATATAACAAATATCATGAAACATTTACATTTTGTAGTCCATTGTATATTTTAAATAAACATAAATGCAAATTTCGCATGTGGAAAAAGTAAGTACAACTTTGGCTCTAATCGGTGGTATTGCCCCCTTTGGCAGAAACAACCTCAAGTAGGCGTTTCTTATAACTGTCTACCAGTCTCTGACATCAACTGTGAGAAATTTTTGCCCACTCCTCCATGCAGAATTCTTTCAGCTGTGCGATGTTTGAGGGGTTTCTTGCATGCACAGCTCGTTTCAAATCCCCCCACAACATCTCGATGGGATTTAGATCCAGG